>NW_006380213.1:0-1573 GCF_000327345.1 Myotis davidii
CACACACACACACGCACACACACACACACTCTGGGAGCAATACCACCGTGTGGATGGCCCATAGTTCATTAAGCCTCAAACCATCCACAAGGGAACTTATGTTTCCCAGTTAGAATCTCTCCCTCTCTGCATTTGTCACTCCACCACCCATCCAAGTACCTGTACCAGATATATGGAGTCATTTTTGACTTCTCTAACTTTAACAGCCTTTCATCAAATTATTCAGCAAGTCCTATTGACTTTACCTCCTAAATATCTTTTAATTCAGCCTATTTCTCATCACCCTGACCACCACTAACTATCATCTTGGTCCAGAATCGTCTATCTCTCATCTGAATCTCCTGCTTCCAATCCATTCCTTATATGTAAGCCAGAGTGGTCTTTCTAAAATGAAGAATCAGTCATATTGCTCCCACCCACCTTCTTAAAATTCTCTAGTGACCCTGATTCTTGTATGATAAATTTACAATTTTAAACCTGGTCATTAGGCCCTCTTCCTCAGCCTCCAGCTAGTCTTTCCTGTCACATCCTTGATTCTTCCTTTGAAAGCCATCTTCATCTTCTATTAATGCCTCAAATTTACCAGTTTTCTATTGCTAATTTTGAATACTGTGTCCTTCTCCTGGGACACAGATCCTCTAGGTGTTAACTTAGGCATTGCACTTACTTGGGAGATTTTTTTCTGACTTTCAACTAGTTGTGGTCCCTGGCTGTGTGTTCTTCGATGGTTTGTTTCCTCCACTATTATACTAACATGTGGTCACTGCTTAGCTAGCAAAATCTATCTTTTTTGCTATCTTTTGTTTTTGAACTTTCATTTCACCTATAACATCAGAGTAATATGTCTCTTCATCTAATTATGTTCCTAATTTTTTTCATCTCCCACAACTAATTTAGACTCCAATTTTGGGCTCAGCTTTCTTCATTTTTTAAATTGGGAAATTAATCTACAGATTAATACACATTAGGGAAGTGTGTTATTGTATCAGCTCTTCTGACCTCCCCTTAGATGGATTATATCAAGTTTTGAGTTAATTTGGGAGAATTACATAAGTAGTGTAATGGAGATATGGGCAAATCATATTTTAAGCTGCATTATTTTTAAGACTTAATGAAATCTTTCTTCTCAACTTTTAAGTGGGAAGATTAACACTTACTACATATATAAACATAATTATTTTTTCTCCTCAAGTTACAAGTTTATCAGGTGGGTGTAGATAGTTGAAGAGATGGTGGGAAGGGCTGATAACATTTTTGTGTCCCCTAGTCATTCTGAATCGTTCTATTGTTCTTGTGTGGCATTGGATATTTTGACAAAGAATACCTCACAGTGTTGGTGGTTGGTCTACTCAAAGTTGGACTTTGGTGGATGAGGCCCTTCTCCAGGGATGCAGATTATCACAAAAGTAAGAGTAGCCAGGTCACGTGTTACTCCAGAGTGGATTTTCAAGCCTAGTCTAACGTGATCCACACGACTGATATGCAACCACCAGAATTCATGCTGCTCTTCCTGTTTTAAGGCTTTCTTTCATTCTCATATGAGAACAATTTTCCTAAATGATAAAGAGCTTAG
>NW_006380214.1:0-1574 GCF_000327345.1 Myotis davidii
AAAAAATATACTATGCCACTGTTTTTTTCAAAATCAAGATTTAGGAATTCTTAGTTACTTCAAAATCCATCCATCAGGTCACACGAATAGCTAAAATTATTCTATTTGTCCCTTTACCTAGACATGAAGCATTTTCTGAGATTGCAAAATGAGACCTGTTTTCGGATTACCAGCATTTAAGGACTCTAGAAAAAGTCCTGAGGTATGCTCTTCTCTAGAATCAAGGGGGACTCTGTACAGTTGAAAGTACATTGTGAAATAATATTGCTATGAGCTTCTGGAGCTGAGTGTAAACTGGACAGGTTGATATCCAATCCATAACATAGTAACTTTTTGAGATTGAGACCTAGGAGTCCAAGCTCTGAAAAAGATGCTTTCTAGACTATTTCTTCTATGTAAAGTCTAAAGATGCAGTGGCCACCTCTAAACCTAATACCTAGCACAGTGTCTTACTCAAAAACTTGTCAAGTTGTAGTTATTGAATTGCTAGAGAAGAATTATGTCTTAGTTTTTTCCAAGAGTCACCATCCCATGGCCTTTGTTCAATCTTTTAGTAAATTTACAAATATGTATTAAGCAGATAATTTTATGAAGGATATGATAATTCTAAAGTGTACAGATAAACAAAATAGCTGAGTCACTGTACTAAGTGAAAATGTAACAGCTTTTTCACTGCAAGCACTCTATTCTACTCTACCTACCTGTTTATCATAGTATTGAAACTACATGTTTTCACAGCACTTTGTAGGCTGTACCTATATCAGCTCTACTAATCATCACAACCCCATTGAGGGTTGCACCTATAGGAGTAAGAATAAAAGCATGGGAAACTAGATACATTTGAGTAGTAGAGCCAGGACTTGAACTCAGGTTGATCTTATCAGGGACACCCTAAGGTCATCTCTGGGAGCTGCTTTCCAACAGGGCCTTCCAAATTTTAAAGGTTAGTATTGTTCAGAAGCCACATAGAGCTCTGTCATTCAAAGTTCATCTAAGCTTTTCTTGGAACTGTAAATATTGCCTGCAATTTCTTGAAGAGAAATTACTTTTTATTTTAATGTTATGATTGCTTAATATTATGTTGTGACAGTTTATTTTAATCAGATAACCACATGAAATTGATATAATATGCATCCAATATACTCTTTTCTTTAGGGTAGAGGTTAAGCTACTGGTTCTAGAGTCAGTCCATCTAACCCCATAATATTGACTCTAGGTGTGTGAAGGGGCAGGCTACATTATTTCTTTGAGCCCATCTCCTTATGTATAAAATGAGTTTAATAACAAAATCTATCTGACAAATTTGTTGTGAGGATTAATAGAAAAGGTTTACCCAAAGCATGTAGCATAGTGCCTAATACTTATTAAACACTCAGTAGATGTTATCTCTTCATATTTCCTGTTCCCTTTTATTTAGGCTATCTCATGACACTGAATATATATGAATCAGGTATTGAACATGACCAAAGAGAAATAAAGCTAACATACATTAAAGTCAATATGCTGCAACCTGCACAGCTAGAGTTCAGAATCTGAAGAAAGGGCCAACACACAAATGAAAATACTACACAAGA
>NW_006380215.1:0-1574 GCF_000327345.1 Myotis davidii
CTGAAATCAATAAAACTATATTTTAAAAAATTGTGTTTTCCTGCATTCAGAGTCACTAATACTGTGTTGAGACTCTTGCTCTAAAATGATCTAACTTGGGTTATTTCCTTAAGTTTCTTCCTTCAGAAGCACTTATTCTAGACATTCATATTTTAAATATGAAAATATCAAATTTGGCAGATTCTCTTGCCTCTGTTACCCCTATGGAGCCATTGGGAAAGACATGTTAACTCTTTCAGAAATGCACTATTTTCCCTGAACAAAAGCAGTGTCTTCCGTGGGGTAGACAAATACTTCAGATATCAAGATGTTGGATTTCTCAATATTTGGTAGGTAACGCACAGATGCAGGCAACTCTCACCTTGATGTTCAGTCTGGATGCAACTTCTGCCTTCCTACCTATGACTCTACTTCTTCTCACACTCAAGAGAGCTAACCAGGATGCAATGGCTGAGTTGAATATTAAATGTGAAGCTGCTCTAATTTCTTTTGTCACAAAGTTTATGGAAACTTGGGTATTTCGTGATTAATAACAAACTGATAGTGAGAAACCTCATGGCACATGCGTGTGGTGAGAAGACTCCATGGTTGAGAACAGCTATTCTATGCAGAAAGACATACACTGAGAAATTTGGACTTCCAGGCCACCTTAATGCCACTTAATAGTTGTAGTGGCAGTACTAAAGTGAAAACCTCATTGACTTGGAAGAGTTCATGTTTCTCTTAAGCAGACTTTGGCACTTTTTCTCTAAAGATCCAGGTAATCAATGTTTCAGGCTTTGCAGGGCCATTTGGTCTCTGTTGCAATTACTTTGCTATTGTAGTGTGAAAGCCAACATAGACAACACCTAAGTGAATGAGTGTAGCTGTGTTCCAATAAAAACTAACTTATGACTACTGAATTTTGAATTTGATGTAATCTTCAGATGTCACAATATATTAATCTTTAAAATTTTTTCCACTTTGTAAACATGTAAAAACCATTGTGAGCTCACAAGTCATATAGAAATAGACATTGAGCCAGATTTTATTCATAGGCTGTAGTTTGCTACTCCTACTGTTAAGTATGAAATCAATAGTCAGGTAGCAAACCAATTAAGTAGGTTCATCTGGTTGGTTATGACATCCCAAGGGCTCTTGCACTTAAAAGAAATTTTAACTAGAATGTGAAGCGACAAGTCTTTTATATTTTTAGATGTTACCACATAAAGGAACATTCAGAGTTATATAAGACAGAAACTATCTTAGTCTGAAATCAATCAGGACCCTGATCTCAAAGACAGTGTGTAAGAGGCATCCGTTGTACACAGACATTGCAGACTATTGCATCAAATAATGTGAGTGTGTTATGGAAGCAAATTTGTGCAGCACAAATATAGCATTTCTTTTTTATTTCATTTTTGTGTGCACCTAATTAAAAGGAATATGTATTAATTTACCTTTACCAGAGTTTGTAAATTTTCCAGTATTTCTACTCATTTTTTTTTTAGCAAGAACATGAAAGTTTGAAAGTGTCCATATGAAACACATTTGCTTGTTTCTCTTCAAATAGAACTTTAGCTATGACCAGCTAT
>NW_006380216.1:0-1575 GCF_000327345.1 Myotis davidii
GAAGTGAATTTATGCTTCAGGAGCCTCAGTATTTTCATAAAGTAGGCTCCAGTGCATTCATTGCTCCTGAAATCACCCATAGAAATTATTGATAGATTCATGGGTGGATTGCTGACTAGACATTAAAGACCTGAAAAGTGAATTGTCACTGACCAAGGCATCCAATTTTACCCTGAAGATAGTGGAAATGAAGACATCCCTATGGTTTCTTCAAAAAAATGTAGCTCCTGGTGTAATAGCAAAATAGGGCAACTGAGACCTAATTCCAGTTAGCCCAGGAATTATCAGAGAACCTGAAATAATGTGGCCCTTCATGAAAAGAAGACAAAAATATATTTCGATATAAGATGTTAAGCTACAATTAAGTTATAATTCAATATTTTATAATCTATGCATGTGCTACTGAAGCAAGTACAGATTTTGTAATGTATAAAATCTATAACATGTTGACTGAATTGTTATTAACCCAATGATTTGTGGCAAAATTATCTTATTTATCGTCAAATAAAAGAAATTTACTTGAAATTTGTAACAATGAAATTTGGGTATTTCTACTCAATCTGTTTCCCACATTTGTTTTTCATAAAATGAAAGCATAATGCCAACCTCTAGGCCAGTGGAAGCATTTATACATTCAAAACCAACCTGAGAAAAATACAGAGAAATTATAATTTCTAGGATATTAATAATGCTGAATGACATTAGAATGAATGAACAGAAGCATTAAAATTTGAATAAAATACCATTACAGTAATAAAGGAAAACTTCAAAATTGTCTATAAATGTTAGAAAAAGAGGGCTATGGTGAAAACAGTGCAGACATTTTTTTTTCTTTATCCAACCAGAGGCGTTCCTTCCTCTGGAATAGGTGTATTAGCACTGTATGACCAAATCATTGCCAATAATCTTAAACACACAAATAAATTTCAAAGCCTTCATTTATTGGTAGGAGGGCACCAAAGCCAAGCAAGCAAATTAAAAATGGTTTATTACCCTAGAAGACAATAGGTAAAAATTCAAGTAGCATATTGCAGAACTTGCATATTTTTTAAAAATTTTAAGAGCAATTATTTGTGTATTCTTTAGTATCTATCAACCTGGATGTGCATAACTGTAATGTTTATATATTGGCATATATACATATGTATGTACAGGGAGGAATTCAGGAAACACTGCCTTGAAATACTTGCAATGGAAGTGCAAAGATGTTGGGAAACAAAGACTTATTCTCCACTCCTCATTTTTCTATAAAGGGGCAACTGTTAGCCAAGGGAACAGATGTCTTTGATTGATGAAATTGGAAGAAGGGAAAATAACGTTTTCCCAGCCTCTGTCCCATTTAGAGTTGTGTGTGGCTGTCCCTGTCACCTGTGATAGGGCAAGTAAGTCTATATTATTCAGCAGTGCATTTTAAGAAGCCTATTAAAACTAAACATGTTGGACAGTCAAGCTTCTTTTTATAAAGTGATAAAGGTAACTATTTTCATTCACCCATCTATGTGTCTATTACTTATTTCTTAGCTCTGGAGAGAAAGGAATATTATTTATTGTTGTGTGTGTGTGTGTGTGTGTGTG
>NW_006380217.1:0-1574 GCF_000327345.1 Myotis davidii
TGTGTGTGTGTGTGTGTGTTTAATCAAACTTCAGTGTGTATAATAATAACTAGGGATCTTGTTAAAAATGAAGAATCTAGGATCATTCTGAGATTTAGATTCAGTAGGAATGCAGTGGAGGCCAGGAATCTGTATTAACAAGGCTCTCAAGTAATCCTGCTACAAATGCTAATGGACCATGAGAGAAGCCCATGTAGGTATTGAAGATACAACTCTTAAGCACTTTGGTGGCTCTCCGGTGGAGTAGAAAGAAATGATACATGTGTGTGAGGAGGGAATCAAAGTATTATCAGCACCATAGTCAAGTCCTTTTGGGGTAAGAAATACAGTTTTCTTTGGAAATTATCTCCCTTAGAAGTAGATGGCAAGGCCCATGCTTTGGAAGCTAAAAATAGAATGAAAAGAAATTTTTAAAAATGGGTACATTTTTGTGTCAGAGAAATAACAAGAAATGGAGGAATTTTGTGGGAAGAAAACAGGTTTTTTATGCAGTTAGTGCTTAATCCCATTAAAGAGTAAAATTGATAGAGACTTTTCAGATCTGAATTTTAGTGAATTCTAATTTGCTTTTGTTACTATTGCTATGAAAATTCCTTCTTACTCTCCAGACTTTCTGAAAAGCTAGATTGTCTACAAGAGATAGAATAGTGATTGAAGGAATGGATGGATGAGTGGAAGTTTGATCTCCTCTCATGCATTTCTCCACTGAGCTTCATGATGTCCAGATGGTTCAAATCATGATTTGGGTAGGTAGACAGCAGTAGTCTGCAGGACCAGGAGTGCAATCAAATAGCAGTTACTTCATGGAACCAACTCAGGTGTTGAGATGTTTTCCCTTATATTAGAAAACTGATAACTTGATTATATATCTATTCATCCATTCAATAAGCACAAGCTACAAGTCATTGGTATCCTGTATATAATGGACTATAAAAGGGAGCAAAAGCAACTATTGTCTGTGTCTCATTGATCTTGCAGTATGGTGAGGAAGATAAAAGTAAATTGGATAATTTTTAAAAATATAATTACAAACACAATTTTGAGGTCTTAGATAGATATGACACATGCCACTGTGTGAGTCAATAAGGGAAGATGATCTAATGTGGTAGATGGGATAATTAAATTTTCCAGATAACGAAACTGGGTATTGAAGAATGAGTAGGAGTTAAATGGGGTTAATGATTTCATATTATCACTAAAGGACTAACTGTGATACTGTATAAAAAATTTTATGCCATATTTATTGGACTCAAAGATGATATGACTAAAACACATAGCATTGTGGGGAATAAAGAAACATGACCACTTATATGTGCCCATTTAATGTAAGGGGTTGATTCACTTCTGAAACAGTAAAATGTTAACACCCTGGGAACTGAGGCATAGTATTCTTTATATACCAAGCCTAGCACAGTGCCTGATACATAGTGGATACTCAACAAACATTTGTAAATGAATTAATCTCTGCCCTTGTTCTGTCTCTTTTCCATTCTTCTTTTCTCTTGGGTGTTATCATTCCATTTCTTTTGTCAGGCACACTGATATTTTAAAGATTTATGTATTTATGATCTCTG
>NW_006380218.1:0-1575 GCF_000327345.1 Myotis davidii
AGGTGTGAGGGCTGATACTCCAACCACTGAGCCCTTCCTTGTCACCAAATAATTCTGACCAAATTTGCATATGTGCTGATATCACACACACCCTATGAAAACAAAGGTGATTAAAAACGATTGAATAGTGGTTGAACTTATCCTCAGATATCACATTGACTTCTGGCAGAGAGAATTCAAAAAGCCTGTGCTTGTTCCATCTTCCCTGTGACCCTCAGCAAATGAAAGAAGGCATTGTGGCTGCCATTTCAACCATCAACCTATAAAGGTCTGGGATGGATTGAGACTTCAGGATTGATGTGTGTCCTATAAAATGCGGGGTGCACACTGAGCATGTGCAAGATTATAGACATGCTGTGACAGTTCCTTTACAAATTGGTCTTGACGACTTGTTCATCTATAACCTAGTTACTGAGTAATGCATTTTTCAAAGTGTTGACTTCTCTCTTAATCACCTTGTACATCTTTCACTCATACCTGCTTTCCACCCCCAGTAGAATTCCGTCAAGGCAGAGAAAGCATGCTGGGGTTTTTAAAGAATTCTTTTTGGTGGCACTTGAAGCAATCCTTTACATGTTTGGAGTCATAAGCAGTAGTAAAATGTTTTTATTGTATGAAGCTCTTCCTTCTATGGGCTTAATAAGCTGTTATATTTCCGAGGAGAACATTGTTACTCTCCCTAAATCTAGTCTGGGTTCTGGCTTCCTAATCTGCTTCAGCAGCCTAACTCCGTTTCTCTGAGCACCATTTTATGGCAGGGCTGTCTTGTCTTATAGTCACTGGGGCAGGGGCGTTGTCATGGTGCCCCCTGAAACCCTCCTATTGGATAAGTGGGGACTCTTCCTCCAGTGGCTTAGCTCAGAGTGTGATGTCATCCCTGGGGGCTGTCTCAGGACAGGTTTCCTCTGCTTTGGACTTGGCTGGCTGCGAAATGGGCAGCAGGGGGTGAGATTTCTCTATCTTCTGACTCTGAGAGAAACATCATCAAGTGGATTTGCTTTTGGAAGGAGAAGGATTCACTCAATGAGCTCACTGACGTTTTAATAAGTTGTCAGCCTCTGAACTACAGACTTCTCCTCATTGTATTCTCAAGGATCTCCATCTCTGAGTCTTAGGTTAAAGCAACCATTGATACTCTAAAGGGGATGTTTGGTCTTCCTATCAGGAGGGGCAGCAACTTTGATGCTCAGGAGTGCCATCGAAGGTGGGCAAGGCTGTCTTTCCCTGGCCTCCCTGGGAGCCACTGTCCAGCACAGTGGGCTGCAGATATCACTTTGAGTTTCTGTTTTCCATGTAGAGGTAGAAGGGCTGTTATAAATGAGATTTCCTAGCTCAGGGAAAGAAAATACTTTCTGTTTTAAACAGAACAGTAACATGCTTTATTGTTTGAATAACAATTAAATGTTCTTGATATTTTTGCCTCAAACAATAGTTAAGTTTTAAGTTATTTTTATTCATTCATTTAGATATTCAAATATGCTTCTTCTATTTTTTAATAATAACAAAATTCATAAAGCCTTTACTTGTGCCAGGACTAGGCTGTATATCTTTTTTAAAAAATATATATTTTATTGA
>NW_006380219.1:0-1575 GCF_000327345.1 Myotis davidii
ACCAAGAGAAATCTGCACAAACAGGCCTGTGCTCACTTTCCCCCAGCTTACCGCACTTGCTAATCCCCTTTGTGCCATCACGGTTCTCCTCCGCGGCCCGCTCTTCACCAAACCCTGCATGAAGCACCCCGGTTGGTTTCTTCAGGTCTGCATGTCACATGAAACTTAAGTGAAGTAAGGTTGTGTGCTTTTCTCCTGTTAATGTGTCTTTGTCAGTTTAATTTCAGATGCAGCCAGAAGCCCTGAGCGAGTCAAGGAAAACTTTGTTCCTCCCTCAGACAAGCCCTTATTCTCTCTGAGCCTCAGTTTCCAAATCTGCAAAACAGGGTTAGTAACCTGGACGTGGCAAAATGACAGGGCTGTTCTATCAATTAGTGATGAATGTTTTAAAAATTATTTTTGAAAAGGTTTAAAAGTTGCTACTGATTATTTTAAATAATAAAAACAGCAACAAAGAATAATAGCTAGGCGCCACTCCTAATGAAAGGCGCTTCCGTTTCAGAAGCAGTTGCCTTTTGGAGGCAGTGGACCTGCTGGGTCCCAGCTTCCCCTTCCTTCCTCACTGTCTCCAGCCCATGCAGGGTGGTCACTGTGGTATCAGGAACTCGGTGCCCCAACAATAGTGGTCCATATGGTTTACTGATCTCTCTCTTCTGCTAAGCAGCATATGATATTGTGATGTATGATTTATGGTATGTGTCCACATATTGGTGTTTGTCCACAGTTTGGCTCACAGCCCAAATCCCTTGTAATTTCCTAAATGAATAGAACAACAGAGGCATCTTTTGTTGTAATATTTGTTTTTGGTCGTCTGTTTCTGAAATAGCTTTGGAGTGATAAATGTGAAGTGGCTATTTTTTGTTATTCATAACAAACCCCCTTTCACCACGTCTGAGTTTATGTTAGTGGATGACTTCAGGAAAGCCCCTAGATAACCACAATGGGGTGTGTGTTCGGGGAGGAGCTAGCTGGTTTCCAAGGGAAGCAACCATATGGTTGGGACTTTCAGTCCCTCTCCCCTCCCCGCAAAAGGTTGAATTAATCACCAAGAGCTAATGATTTTATCCATCATGTTTATGGAATGAAGCCTCCTAGAACCCCAAAAGGATGTGATTTGGAGAGCTTCCAGGTTGGTGAGCACAGGAAGGTGCTGGGCGGGTGGGGCACCTAGAGTGTTCATGGACGGACGCTCTGTGACCCCTCACGCATCCCTTGCCCTACATGTCACTTCCATCTGGCTGTTTCTGCGTTACATTCTCTTGTAATAAATTGTTAATATAGTAAGTAAATTCTTTTCCTGAGTTCTGTGAGCTGCTCTAGAAAATTGTTAAACCCAAAGAGGGGCCTGTGAGAATCTCTGATCTATAGCCAGTTGGTCAGAAGCACAATGTGATACAACAGAAAAAGTATATATTGGTCTCTGCCTCAGAGTTCCTTGTATAGAGTCCCTAGAACTCTTGTAATTCCCTCCTACAGGATAAGAGCACTAGCAGCACCTTTTGATCTACAGTTGGGTCTCTGACCTTGGTTTCTGACATAGAGTTTCTATGTCCCTTGGAACTTTCTGGGTGATAG
>NW_006380220.1:0-1575 GCF_000327345.1 Myotis davidii
GTGCATGAACTTCATGCACCAGACCTCTAGTTTTGTTATAGTAGCCCAAGCTGACTAATACAACTGGCAACTAAGAGCTGAACCAAGAGGTATTAAACTGATGTTTCTTTATAGAAGACATAGCCATGTTTAGAACTGACATGAAAAGAGAAAAAAAATTCATTTGGCTGTAGGACAATTTAACCATTTTGTGTATAGATCAGTTTCAAAACAAGAAGACAGAGGAAATCATAAAGGTTGTTATTGTAGCATATTTTCTGCAATAGAATATTAATATGGAGTATGAGAAGTGGGTGAGTTTATGCCAAAATGAGGTTATTAATAAGAACAATACTCCACAGCTGCATGATACTTTTTATCTGAGAAAAGGTTTGCCAAACCAAACCTGCAGAAAACAAATATTCATGATTACCACCTGTGCTTTAACGATGCAGAAATCAGCTACAGAGATTTAAAAAAATAAAAGAAGCTTTTTCAAGGTCAGGCATCAAGGTAATGGAAAGCTAGAAATAGAACTCAAGGGCCTGCCTCTCTCCCACAGGCACTGCCCTGTCCATCTTGTCTCTGAGAGTTGGTTCAATGGCTCTCAGAGAACAAAAAGTTAAGTCCTTCAGCTCCAGCTTTTTGCTATAAGTGCTTCTGGTTCTAAAATTCCTCAGAACAATTTCCAAATGTCATTTCCTCCTCTGGGCAATGGTTATATCCACATTCCCTAAGAACCCAAAGAAGGTGAGGTAGGGCCAAATGCCAGTTCACCTTAACAGTGTCCTCAATGGAGGTGGTGTCACAACCCTGTGTACAGAGAACACCAGCCTGGTATGGAGCAGTTGAAGTAATCTGCCCAATATTCTATGCTCAGAATGATCTTTTTGGTCAAGGTGACTAGAAAACAAAACAATTTAAAGCAAATGAAATAAATTCCATCATGAAACTTGAGTGGTAAGTCCAGTTATTCTAATACTCACAGTGAAATATTGAGCTTCTTGTGTTCTGTCTCCTGAAAAAATATGTTGAAGTCACAAGCCAAAATAGCTCAGAATGAACCCTAACTTGGAAATGAGGTCATTGCAGATGTAATTAATTAAGATGAGGTCACATGGGATGGGACTGAAACCCAAGATGGCTAGTGTCTTCATAAGAAAAGGATAGAGACACATACAGGTAGAAGGTGCAGTGTGGCAGCTGGAAGCCAGGAACTCTAGGAATAACTGGCAAACGCCAGACACTGGAAGAGGTAGGAAGGATCCTCCTCTAGTGCTTTTGGAGGGAGCACTGCCCTGTTGACACCTTAATCGCAGACTTCTAGCCTCTCAAACTGTGAGAGAATCAGTTTCTGTGTTTTCAGCCACCTAGTTGTTATAGTAGCCTAGGAAACTAACACAGTGAGCTTTATTCTTAATTTTTATGCATTAACAAGATAGAGCCAGTAGATCCATTTCCAGCGTCTCCATGGGCTTCAGCTCCAATGGCAAACAAGTTTCTCTCTTCTAGAAGTCATCGTCAAACATGTCATTGCATTTCTTTGGCTGCTGTTGAGCAAGGAGCCCATCATGAATGAGCCACCGAGGGTGGTAA
>NW_006380221.1:0-1575 GCF_000327345.1 Myotis davidii
AAAAAAAACTGCCAGATTCCTCTTCAAGTGCCAAAACTTCTCACACACACGTATATCAAGACCTACTTGATTTTCTGGAGTGAAGTCGAAGTGATATTCTCTGTGATCACTCGCCTCTGTGCATCTTAACTAGTTAGTGTTGGTGCTGACAGTGCTGTGTACTAGGAAAAGAGCATGCTGGATGGTAATTAGGGTCCACAAACCATGTGAGTGAAAAGAGTCTAGAAAATGGGTCAGTGGATCCAATAGGTCCCTTGTAGGCCCACTTTTTCCAGAAGTCTCTTAAACATTTTTTGGCAACAGTCTATGGGGGAGGGAAAGCAGTCCCTGACATGTTGATAGCATGCCTTGATAGCGTACGGTGACAATGGCACTTTTATCTGTGGTTTTCCTCCCTCAAAATCATAACTCTTGTCTAATCATGACAAAAGCATCAGACAAATCCCAGCTTATTTCTGCAGATGTCTGGCCAGTACTCCTCAAACTGTCAAGATTATCAAAACTAAGTCTGAGAAACTGCCACAGCCCAGAGGAGCTTCAGGAAACATGAGGACTAAAGGTATATGGAGTCCTGGATGGGATCCTGGGACAAAAAAATAGACCTTAGGGAAAAACTAAGGAAGTTCAAATAAAATATGGACTTTAATTAATAACAATGTATCAATACCGATTCATTAATTGTAGCATGTGTATCATACTAATGTAAGATGTTTATAATAGGGGAAGCTAAGTATGAGGTATATGGGAATTCTCTGTATTGCTTTCACAATTTTTCTACAAATATAAAGTTGTTCTAAAATAATAACTTTATTTTTCAAAAGGCTCCCTAGATTACCATTTATTCTACTTTGACATAGTACCCTAAAAAACAAAAATAAAACTTCCCCCAAATGCCAAGAAGGTTAAAGTCCCAGGTCACACATCAACATTTAATTTTCTCCAAATGTACCTCGAATACTCTCTCCATCTCTCCCACTGCTTTTTGGGCCACTGTTAAGGGGGGGACATTAGGAGGCTCAATAAATACTAATTGACACAATGCAATAAGTAAGCCTTCATTAGTGAATTCTGGATTCTGAAAAAACTAGAGTTCTTGCCATCAAATAAATTTATCCTGCAAGAAGCCAGCCTCCAGATGGAGCTATGGGGGCAACCCCGATGGTCAGCCTGCACATGTGCATGTGGTCAGCTCTGCTCACATTCCCATTCACACGTGGCAACAAATCAGTCCAGGACATAGAGTACAAGATTCAAAAATCGCAGTTGTGTTTTAACAGTGGACATCACAGCCCTACTCTCCTTGTCTGAAAATTTGGTTGGGTATTGACATGGCCTTAAACATAACCAACGAGTTCAGGCAGAAATCACTGATTGAACATTTTAAAACAAGCAAGCAAACAAACAAAAGCACATCATCTCCCAGTCTCTCAGCTAAGTAGAGTGCTAGGAATTTGCCAGCATTTTATTTAAATTAATGAACCAAATAATTTATCTGACTGAGTAAATGATGACTATACATTTACATATTCACATGAACACGTATTCCCAGCGATTTGGCATGTTATCCATCTATAC
>NW_006380222.1:0-1575 GCF_000327345.1 Myotis davidii
CCACTGAGCCAAACCGGTTTTGGCGAGTTCATGGGGTTTTTTTTATAGGCAAAGGACACGCTGGAAGCCATTGAAATAGTAATGATATGAAATGATAAGGGCTTACATTTTGATTTTTCTTTCAGAATCTATGTGTCATAGAAAAATAACCCAGTAATTGTTTTTAGAGACTTTTCTTTTTGGAGACAGGGGCTGCCGGTGTTACTCTAAGACACTGTGTCAGCATATCAAGCTTACGGACAGCTTGGCCACCACTGCTCTCCGCAGACACTTTAGAATTGCTTACATTGCTTACAGCATCTGTCTTCTTGATCTTTGAGCACCTGAGTTATATTCTGAAAGGTCATAAAAGAGTCATAGAGGGAGTCCTTTCATCATCACCCATAACTGAGCTGCCACAATCTCTTGAGTATAGAGAGCCAGGAGAAGTGTTGGTTCTGTTCTCCTAAAAACAGGTTCACACAACTCACTGTTTTCTACCTTCCCTTTTCATGCCTTTCTTCTGTAAATTCTTATAGCAATTCTCCATGGTCCCCGAGGGTTAGAAATTAAACCATTTTGTCATAGGAGGAAGGTAACTATGAAGGTAGAAGATATATTCTTGTTTCACTTTTCTCTCCTTTTCAAGACTTAGAACCAAAAGAAACCATACTGTTCATTAGAAGATACCCCCTAGTTGAGAAGACATAGGTGTCTGTAACGCTGAAGAACTCTCTCAGTGCTCTAGGAGTCACATCTTTCTGTCTTTAATGGAACCTGTAAAAGTTTTGCATCAAAATGACAAAGACAGAGAATGCAACAGGTGGATAACCATAGACACATTTTCTATTAACGCAGTATGGACTGATCAGGCCATACAATAAAGTAAAGCATGGCCAGGTGGACAAGTGACCGAGCTCCCAGCACTAATCCAACAAGTACTCATTGATACTGAGCATTAAATGGCTTAAAAAAGGATTTCAAGACAGTGACTTTAAGCTTCTCATGGGCTGTTCTGGTAAATGATCAAGCTGGAGGAACATCCCTTCTATCTCTAACTCTGAACTTCTGAATGTTTGACATTGATTTTACTTTGTTCATTCTGTGCCCTAATGTATTATGGGTGCCTTAAATTGTCCTTTTTTCTTTACTCTGAAGCTCTTTTTGTTTGGAAGGGTTGGCCTGGCTTTTGGACTCTGTTAGGCTAGGAAATAAATGATAGTCTCTTATCTGCCATGAAGGATATGGGCCCTAGGGGAGGGTGCAGAGTGGAAAGTCAAGAAGGAGCCAATTTTACTAAAGCAGAAAGGAGAGTTTGAGTGAGTTCCAAACTGAAGGGTTAGAAATAGATATTGATAGTCAGACTATAGGGTCAAGGAAGCAAGCCAGTCTGAGAGCAGAGTTGGGCAATGACCAGTAAATGGATTTCGGTCTATAGCTGGCCTTTGCCTGACTATTGTGTGGGGGAGGAGAGGAGATGTGCTGGCGATTTTAAAAGACTAGGAAAAGGAGAGCATTTTCTCTCTTTCCTTACTTTACCATATCTGATATTATTCTTTTGACTTTTTAAAAAATATATTTTTATTGCCTTCAGAG
>NW_006380223.1:0-1576 GCF_000327345.1 Myotis davidii
GTTGCATCTGCGCACTCTCCACCTCCACCTCCAGTTTCTAGTTCCCAGGTTACCTGGCTTCTGACTGGTGAGGCCAAGAGCAGGATCTGATGAAAGACTGAAGGTGGGAAGAAAGCAGCTACAGGGTCTTTCTCATCTCCTCTTCTCCTCTGACAACATCTCGGGTAGTGGGTGGGCCTCTACCAGGGCTCTAGCTAGTAGATGACAAATCTACGAAGTGTCCAGTGTCCTCTGAGTGCCCCGTCCTCAGCCCTGGGGTAGGACTGGCTTCCTGCTCTTGAGAATCTCCTAAGTGGCCTCCTGTACCCTCTGATGTCTCATCTCTTCTTTCACCAGGGTAAAGTCTCTGCATTAAATGTGTCCTATTTTACATACTAAGTGGTTTCTTTTTCCTAACACATATATTTTATAGAACAATTTTGCTTTCATTTCATAGCTTATGAATGTTGATAAAGGGAATGTTAAATTATCCATTACCTCAGTTAATCAGATGTAAATAATGGGGCAAAGAATAATAAGATAAAATGACTGCCCTCAGGGAGCTCAGTCTGGCTGGGGAGATAGTGCTTAGCAGAGTACGTGGGAGCTGAGGAGAACTAGACTAGGGTAGTGGTGGGACATCCATCCTCATATCCTTTTGCTGACCATGATCTACCCAGTCTGTCTCTGTAGTCATGAAATTTATTAACTGTCTCATCTCCTGCCTCTACCTATCAGACCTTCCTTATCTTCTGATTAAATAAAAGAACTGGCCTCTTTCTGTATGCTTGAAGTCATTTACTTATTTGATAAGGCATTTCATGAGTGTATGTGTCTAGGGATTTCAGAAGTCTAGCAATAAAACATTCCCTGCTAATGGAGAAAGCCTGTAGGTCCACACATTATCAAACCTTCACATGCTAGACACTGTATGTTGAGTGTTCTGCAAAGTTAAAAGAACACAGTGTTTGCCCTCTAGGTGCTCACCATCTGAAAACAAACCTATAGAAACTGGCAAGAAAAAATGTTAGAAACAATATCTACCTTAACTTTTCTCCAGTAGGGTTTGGTTTGTGTTGCTGCTCCGGAGTTATGGCCAGGTGTTAGTAGTCTTGAAAGCTAACACTAGAACTCTTTATTCTTTGAAGATTTAAGATGGAATGTACTAGCCTGAGTTCTGGGGCTCTTACTTCCTAGCTCTGCCTCTTATTATAAGTGTCATTTTGGCCAAATGACTTAATCTCTGTGATTCCCATCACTATCTGTAAGATGAGGATTATAATAGTGTCTGCCCTAGGATTGCTCCGAGGATTAAATGGCAAAAGGTATGTGATGTGCATAGCATGATAAATACTCATGCACTGCACTGTTTCTGCAGCCAGAGCGAAGTCTCCTAAGGCTCAGTTGAGAAAGGTGTGTTGTGTGAGTTCCAAAGTTCATTGCTTTTCTTCCACGTGAAGGCTGCTGTGGCTAATCCCGACATCCTTTGTAGTCACCTTATTTCAATTGCAAAGACAATTCTGGACCATGCTTTCTTCAGGACAAGTTAGTCTTTTGAGTTTTCAAGTCACCTCTTTAATCACATCATACATGATTG
>NW_006380224.1:0-1576 GCF_000327345.1 Myotis davidii
CCAACTGAGCCACCCAACCAGGTCTGTTCTAGTTTTTAAAGTCCATTTTTGCGCTATTATTTATTCAATCTGTTTCTCCAATTAGTGTGCAAGCTTCAAGGGAGCAAAGATCAAGCCTGTTTTGCTCACCACTGTATGCTGCTGCTTCTGTTTATCCCAGTTACTGGCGTGTAATAGGAACTCATTAAATATTAAGTTTGGTTATAGTTTTATGTTTGTGACATTTATGTGGTTTTGAGGAGAATGTGTTCTCTGGTCCTTAGAGAACAATTTGATACTAAGAAGTTAATCACACGAACTGCAAATACACTGTTGCTCTATGCCTCTGTGTCTTGGGACGTCTGAGAGAATCCAGAGTAGGGATGCTTTTCCCATTCTCTCTGGATTAGAGTAATTTTTACCTAGATCTTCACATTATTTAAGTAATTTTTCTCCTCCTGTTTTTTGAGTGATATTTTCATGTTTAACTTAGAAGCCCTACAGTCAGAGGTGATATATCACATTTAACATAAATGGCAGTGAGTGTATTATATAGACATATTGAATAAATAAATAAGTTGTGTGATATTAAGGTGTGTGTTTTTTTGTTTTGTTTTGTTTTTAGCTTCTGGAGATGATACTGAATTACCAAAACATGTTGTGATTTATTTTTGTGATACTTCGCATTAGCAAAAGGACATCTGTTAGATGCTTGGAAAATGCTTACCTACATCTTTATGTCCCTCACTGTTTGTCTTCATTTACATGTTTTGTGGGAAACTTTAGTCTTTTCTGTTTCTCTTTTCAGAAAGAATAACAAATTTGATCACTTTCTTGTCTATATGTTTCATTGTGGACTATAGGTTCTGTTCATCATTTAAAATGCAAATGTTCTAATAGAGATATCTCCTACAATGATAATCTTATGGGTGGAATAGATAGGATGAAGCAGAAATGGTTATCTGTAAGCCTCTCATAGTTGTGTTCCCCATTTTATTCCAGAAGAGAACCTTTGCTTCTCATTAATAAGAACTGATGGGAAGCAAAGGAACATGAGTAAGGATTATATTTGCAGGGCCTCTCTGTTTAAGAAATGTTTATTAGTTATCTATTTTGTGCCAGAAGCTGGGGAAACTAAGAAAGAGATGAACACTTTCTATAAGGCTTTACATTTTTGTTTCAAATGATAATATTCTAATAAGCTGGGTTTCACTCTTTTGCTAGCTGTGCCAATTTTATCGCCTACTGAATGTGGATGATAAGGTACCCATCTCATAAAGTTCTTCTGAGGAGTAAATAAGATAGTGTATTTCAAACACTTAAATGTTGATTTTTATTTACCATGAGACTTTGTCCACAGTTAACCTCTTAACTACTTATTCTCCTGTGTTTCTTCTGCTTGTTTTTTCCATATTGCCATCAGAAACACAGATCCGATTGCATAACATTACCTCTTCATTACTGTCTTCTCAACTTTAAAAAACGATTGTGGTTTTCTGTTGTCTCAAGAAAAAAGCCTCAAATACATGGAAGGCATTTAACACCTTACCATCCGAACCTGACCTTTCCTACCAAAGTAGCTTCTGCCTTCGCCCCC
>NW_006380225.1:0-1577 GCF_000327345.1 Myotis davidii
ACATGGGTTTGAACTGTGTGGGTCCACTTATATTTGAAATTTTTTCAGTAAATATATTGGAAAAACATTTGGAGATTTTCTTATACTATGAAGTAATTGTATCAATTATACCAGGGTACCATAATGAGTTTGCTGCTTCTTAGTTATCAATGCATGAATTGTCATACCTGTACTAGTAAATAAGTGATTTTTTTTACAAATAATATTTTCATTTTTGTGTCTAATGTTAGAAATACATATAAAGTCCAAAGTGTTTGTAGGTATTGATGTAGGTATTGATGTAGGTATTAACAGATAGATAATTCATCTTGTAACCAGATGATGTAAACTTGCAGTATTAATAAATACAGTAAAATATCATAATGTGTTTTCTTTTCCTTATGATTTTATTTTTCCTAGTTTACTTTGTTATAAGAGTAACATACAAAATATATGTTAATCTACTGTTTATATTATCGATAGGTAAGGCTTCAGTCAACAGCGAGCTATTAGTGATTAAGTTTTTGGGGAGTCAAAAGTTATACTCAGATGTTTTATTGTGTGTGAAGTTAGCACCCCTAATTCCCGCAAGGATCTACTCTACTTACATGAGATTACATCTTAAGAACCCTTCATTAAAAAACGGCTAGTATTTATTTCCATTTTTTTGCCTTCTTATGTTTCTCTTCTAATAACATAGAGTTCCCATTTTTTTATTATTTTAAGGTCAATTAAATAAGAAATCTAAGTAATATACAAGTTGTAATAAGTCAGGGAATTTATTATAAATTTAAGTATATTTATCCTCATAAAGGGAAAATGATTTTTTGGAATATCTAAAATATAGCATGAATATTAAAGTAATATGTAATTTTAAACACTAAATCTTCAATTACATGTAAACAATTGGCATGATAATTTTAGAACACTCAGACTTATCTCCTGAAGTACCTTTATTTGAAAACAAACTGGTAATTATGTATGCACAGTAGTAATAAGTAAAGTTCAAATCAGTCTTATTGATTATACCTTAAATTGGACTGAAAGATTAGAATTACATCAATAAGAATTTACACAGAATACAAGTCTATGGTTGTCTTCACAAGTAAGTCCTGATCATTAGAGATTTTTAATTTTTCTGAATCATTTAACAGTGTCACATCAGAATCCATGTCTAACGAATGCCATTAGGCCAACAGCATTAGCCAGTGGGGAATTATCTTGCCTCTTGAAGGATGAATCCTGCATTACTGAGACAATCTATGGAATAGCTTGTAGAAAGATGTAAGGGAGAGAGTCATCTTTTAAACACAGACAATAATGTTGACTCTGGAAAATCAGGAAAGAAATCTGTGGTGGAAGTCCTGGGGTCAATTGTTGAAACACTGCCGTTCATGAGCAGTGAGGCAGAGCTAGGCACAGGTTGGGGAAATTGTGGCTCTAGAGTTCTTCTTCTGGAAGAACATTCATTTGTGTACAATATATATCATTTGGCCCTGGTACAAAGCTTTTCAAGATCCTTTGAATCTGCTAAGTATATTCTGGCTCCCTACTTTCCTTCAAAATCTTACAGGACTTGGAAGGGGATGAAAGGGGCT
>NW_006380226.1:0-1576 GCF_000327345.1 Myotis davidii
AACTGTATTCACTGAATTTCTAAGAAAACACTGCACTAAAATCAAAACATCGAAAATTAGTTTATCTTGTTTTACTGTGAATAGATCATTATGCTTTCTAGCATACAAACACTCCTGCTGATCTGAGTTCTTGTTTCATAACTGGAAGTGCTTAACCCAATATTATTACATCACTTCAGCTGAGCCACCTCTTACACTCCATAGTTTGTTTTGAGCATTCTCATTCCTATCTATTCGCCATCCTCTCCATACTCTTCATTTGACTAGGGCTGAATTAACATGACTTATTGCTATTCAAGTAGAAACTTTACATCACCTCTGTAGACTGAGCAATTGAGGTCCTGCATATAAAACAGAACACTGTCTTACCTGTAAGGTTAAAGGAATGAAATATATAAATCACAAGAATTAATAGCTATATATGTGTGTGTGTGGATTAATAATTCTAAGAGCATATGTAATTGATTGTATTGCATCTTCAAGCATTTTAAGCCATTGGATAGAAACCTTTTTCAAAATCTATTAGTATTTTATTATATGATAACAACACATTTCTCTTACCACAGTAACTATAATATTTATATTTAACATGTATCTAAGTAACTTAGGTAAGTAGAGAGTTTAAAAAATACGATACATCAATTATATGCAGTATTCTAATTAGAGAATTCTATATTAGCTCTTATTTCTCTAAATGCTGCAATATCTTTAGGTTGCTTTTGTACCATGAAAGATTAACTTATATTCAACAAAGTTTAGAGTTGAGTAAAGTTCTCTCAAAGCTGATAAGCCACTCAAAGTGTATATGTAAGACAAGGTACATATACCTTTAAAAATACTCTAATGAGCAGAAAATTCAATTTTAACCAAATTCATCAGCCTGTTTACTTGAAAAAACAATTTCCGATATGTTGAGCTATGTTACAACTTTATACTTGAAATTGTTTTAAAATCTCCCTTTAAAATCTCTCCCTTAAAATAAGGGTTTTGGAATTGTGGTCATTTTAATGTTTTGTACCAAAAACGATCTCTGGGGAAAAACTTGCAGTAATGGCCCAGTGATCCTGATGGAACCAGTAATGACAGAACCTAATACTTTTCCTTTCCAGGCATTTCACAATCCTGAGCTTGTTTACTCTACATCCTAACAGTGCTTTCCAGTTATCAATATTAATTGAACAAACACTTTGTTTGCATCATTATAATAAGCATTATTTTAATTCCATTACCCTCTGTCCTCAGCAATACTACAAACTCTCAGCACTCCCTTCAATTTCAGCATCAGAAAGAGAGGATTTGGTGAGAATGGGCGGTGGATGAAAACTTCCATAGGAAGCATTTTAAGGTCATTAATATAAAGCCTCTTAAAGAACAAAAATAAGAAGAGGAAGTCTAAATAAATGTATAGTCTTTAAAAATCAAGACTTTTTACCTCTCATGAATGAGGGCAAGCTCTTTAAAATTAAACTTTGTGATGTTATAGCATCATTGATCAAATTCTTAATTCATTTCTTTTAAACTCGTAACCAAAACAATTGTAATCACATGTCAGAAAATATAATTTGGTAAAGTTGGG
>NW_006380227.1:0-1576 GCF_000327345.1 Myotis davidii
ATATCCTTGGGTAAGGATTAACAATAACAACAACAACAGCAACAAAAAGGAATGATGCCCAGGGAGGGCCTTACTAAGGAGGAGGCATTAGGGCAGATATTTGAAGATAAGGGGAGTGAGGTGAATTGGGGGAGAAATAAGACCCCAAGGAATTTGGTTTAAACAAATGTAAAGATTTACTGGGTTAAAGAAGCAAGAAGAACAGGTTTGGGATTGAGGGTACAATAGGTTAATATTAGATATGTTAAGTTTGAGAGGCCTACTAGAAATGTGAGTGGAGATCTTGAGTAGCCAGTTATATACAGATTGTTCCCCACTTACAGTTTGGCTTATGATTTTTCTGCTTTACAGTGGTGTGAAAGCAGTATGCATTCAGTAGCAACTGTACTTGTAATTTTGAATATTGCTCTTTTCCTGGGCTAGTAACGTGATTAGACACTCTTCTGATGCTGGACGCTGGCAGCGAGCTGTAGCTCCCTGTTAGCAAGGCAGTCGCAGGGTAAACAACCGATACTCTATAGTGTACTGTGTTGCCAGCATTTTTAGATAGTGTGTATTGTGTTTTCTCACCCGGTCATGTCTGCAAAATATCTGTGTCTCTTGTTTCTGGTGAGAAGAAGAGGAGGAAATAAGAGACACAAATAGATATTGCCCAGCTGTAAGCTAATGTTAAGTGTTTTGAGTATGGGTAAGGTAGGCTCGGCTAAATTATGATGTGCAGTAGCTTAGGTATATTAAAGGCATTTTTGACTTGCGATATTTTCAACTTCGGATGGGTTTGTCCGGAAGTAACCCTATTGTAAGTCAGGGAGCATCTGTAGATGTCAAGAGTTCAGGCTAGCATGAAACAGAATCAAGTTGAAGAAGATTTATTGAGTATTTTAAGAGAGAGGAGGAGTAGAATAGTCATTGAGGAGAGTGGGAAAGTATATTGACAGTGAAAATGGAGTGATGTTGCTACTCAGTATGGTTAATGAGCATGAATTCAGGTTGAGTTTGAATCAGCATAGGTGTATGCTTTCTCCTGCGGTGGGTTTTATCAGACAATTGTAGAGGTAGAGAGGGACAAAGGGAGTCATAGAATGATGGGCATTTAATCTTAAAATGGATAAAAAAGGAAATAAGACATGAGAGGGTGAGTGACAGTAAAAAGATGATAGGGTGAATGGATACGAGGTCCTTCTGAGCTCAAAGAATTGATGAGAGTAGGGTATTGAAAGGGTATTAGAGGTATTGAGTGGAAATTGTTTTCCATTGATGCCACTTCACCTTGTCTTCAGATTTCCCAAGAAAAACAGATGTTCAAAAAGGCCAGTAAGAAGCCAAGGTAGTTTAAGTATAAACTTTATTCCTGTTTACAGGCCTGCCAATGGAGAAACTCAACATGAGCCACCATTCTGTCAACATGTAATCATGTAACAAAAATAATCCTTGGGTGCTCTCGGTTCTAGGCCCTACTTAAACTTCCTGTCTTATTCACCATCCTTACCACTCTTAGAAGCTCTGATCTTTGTTTTTGTAGTCTTTCTCATACTATTGTGTATTTTTTTGTTTTGTTTTTAACCTGTTTTTTGTT
>NW_006380228.1:0-1576 GCF_000327345.1 Myotis davidii
TCATAGGTGGATGCTCAACCACTGAGCGATGCCGGCCAGGCCATATCAGACCATTTAATTTTCAATCTCATTCTTATGAAAGGAAGAAGAAGAATCTATTATGTCAATAATTATAGACATCTACACATGGGATGAGAAGTGTTCTAGGAAAACCTTAATTTTAAAAATAATAATTTGGATGTTAATGACATTGAACACATACAACTTACCATGTACCAAACTCTTCTAACTCTTGCTTTACATTAATTAACCATGAAGTGCATTCTATTATTATCCTCATTTTAAACTGAATAAATACAAAGAGTAGTAAATAACTGGCTCAAGCTCACACAGCTGGAAAGTGGCAGAGAGAAGTTTGATTCAAATCCAGGCAATTTGGCTCCAGTGCCATTTTACCTCTTGAAAGAAGATGACCTCAATATCATTTTCAAGTCACAGGGCTTCTACAACTAGTAATAATATTTAGAATTTGGGTCCCTGAAAAAATCCAAAAACAAGTGGTATCAATTTATTACTTTCATGGACAATAGAGCAAGTACTTAAAAATAAGTGCTTCTAGTCCCTCACAAAAGACCTTCATATGTTGCTTCAGTTTCACTTTTTGTTTTTGTCTTGAAATGGCATATGTGTAAACAAATTGCATAGCACCATAAACGAATTGCCTTGGGATTGTCTGAAGGTAAGGCTTTGTTAAAGCATTAAGTGCCTATTTTAGTGTTTCTGTTAGCTGCTCGATGTTGGGATCACTGGGTTGGGAAGGGAAGGAAAGAAGCTGTGCAGTCCAGAGAAATACAACAGGCAAGAAATTTAACAATTTACCAGTGAAGCACAAAACCAGACATTTTCTCTAAGGTACATAAGAAGAAAAAGCTATACATGGCAAAGACATCATGAGGAAAGAAATACAGAGAAGTTCAGAGAAATCATAGAAACTGAGCTATTATTTTAAAATATGTAGAAAGTAGTTTGCTTTTTTATCCCAGAATTTGCTATGTTTAATCATAATAGGCTTGAGGCACTATAAATCTATGTAAATGATCATGCAATATTTGTTTTTTTCTGTGCTGACCTCCACCCAGTCGTTATGTTTTATGGCCCTTTGGTATATACAGTAGGGTTGGAATGACAGTGCATCGGTTTAACAAATCCTTTTCAGCATTCTTGGGAAAAGCAGGTATGCTGGCATACTTCGTTAAAAAGATAAATTTTTGGAATAAGTATTTGCGGAACAGGAATAAAAACTGGTCCATTTGAAAACTATTTCTGTATAAGACAGCAAATTTTTACGTTATGTAAATACAACTTAAAGGAGAGGTTTCTGTGGAAAGTGAAACAATTCCAATAATTTTGGAGAAATTACCCTTTGAGAAAGTTACTGTGAAGTTAACTATTGGGAATCTCACTGCTATTTGAGATGTTAGCATCTAAATGTTTTGAAGAAATTGCAAGGTTGAAGGAAACTATAGTGAAAGTTCCAATTCGGTTAGAAGTAGAAGGAAAAAAATAAAGCATGGAAGAGGGAAAATAGCAAATATTTCAAAAGAACATTTTCTTCCAAGCTTATGGCCAAAGCTAA
>NW_006380229.1:0-1576 GCF_000327345.1 Myotis davidii
CAATAAATTCAATAAAAAGGAAAAAAAAAGAAAGAACTACAGTGCGCTAATTACACTCTAAATGGGTCAAAGAGGAGAGGCATTTTTAAGACACTTAATAACATGCTAAATTATTTTCAATAAAAACTAATAAACACCCAAAGCAGTTTTGTACAGCACTCAGAGGGACACACACTAAAACACCGCCCGCTTGATAAACGAAGGATATATGTGTTGTTAAAGCGTATCCTTATTTTAAAAAAATATACGGTGTCAGGTTCCTTGTGTCTAATTTCTCTGTATAAAATAGCCAGTCAACAGGTATAATCCATTTCCCCCCACTGGTCTGCTTTTGCTTTCTTAGAAAACATGAATTAGACATTAAGCACAGGAAAAGTGAATGAAATACTAAATTTTCAAAGTGGATCTTTAGCTTATTCCTCATAAAATATTATACTATCTGTCCAAAGCCACTGAAGCAAAAAAAGAGAGAAACATCAGTGTGTTTTTATATGCTGAGAGACATCTTAAAAATGCCATTAGCTGGCAACAGTTACTGAGCCAATAAAAATCACAAAACAGTCAATAAATTGGCCGTCAGTTGCATTCCGCATGACGATGAAAATTCCTTCCCAGCAGTGATACAGGGTAGATGGATGCACTCTTGGTACAAAATAAAACTCTAAGCTGGGCTGGTTGTACACAGAGAAAAGCAACATATGGCAGTGAAGCCAGGCAACTCACTAAATTGCACGTTTGAACCTTGAAAGCTCCCTACTTTGCTATAACAGAGTATAATAAAAAGAGGTGAAACTGAGTAGGCAAGCTAGAGAGTTACAAGAAAAATCAAGTCACTTATGCCAGACAAGGGTTCTGAGAACAAAGGCCAACGTGATTCAAGAAGTGACTGAATGTAATTTTTCTACTTCATGACACTAAAATTTTTTTCATAAAATAAAACCTGCAAAATGTTATTTTTGGTTTATGCATGAACTTCTTTGAAACCACCCTCACTCCAATCAACACTGAATAGTCAGCAAACGTCCAACTTACCCAAGAAAAGGAGGTTTGAGTACAGCTAATAAGGAGAGAGATGGATGGAAGTGGCCAGAAAAATGAATAAGTCATCCTCGTGGTCATGTCTTAACCATAAAAATATCAATATGCAAGCTTCCAGATTTCACATTTTAACAACCCTTACAGAGGGCATAATGGGTGCAGTATAACCAAAGCAGATGGGGCGTGTATAGGCTCTTGTACCTCTTTGCCAAGTTATGGTTTCCGGATCAATATCCAATCTTGCAAATCTGTTTATCTCTTCATCTGTCAGTGTGGTAGGGTCGGTCTTTTCAATGCCTAGTCTCTGAAGAGGCAGTAAAATTAAAACGTAAGACAAACCAAACAAAAGCATAATAAATTAAAAAAATTTTTGATTCCCTGTCTCCATATAGGGTCTCCTCTCGGAAATAGAAACCGTGTTAAATTCAGAAGGGAAACCTATGATCCTTTTTGCTAAGCCCTGATGTACTACCAGTTATATGTGTACAAAATATTATTAAAATGCTTGGCCCTGGCTGGTTTGGCTCAGTGGACAGAG
>NW_006380230.1:0-1577 GCF_000327345.1 Myotis davidii
TATAAATTTAAATTATATAAATTTAAAATATAAAGCTCTATTATATTTTATAAGACAAATTATAAATATACATTAAGGCAACATATATAGATTTATATCATATAAATATAGATTTATAAATATAAATTAAGGTATTATTGTAATAATTTGTAATAGCAGCCCATTCCATACATCACCTACTCCATGGAACTCCCAAGGAATAATTTATACTAGGAAACTCCTCCAGCATCATTTCATAAACCAGTCTTCCTTGGGTTGTCTCTGTTAATTAGGGAAGAGTGATATTGCTTAAAATGGTAGTTTCAAAGTCAGACCAAGATAGGGCTCAACTCAGAGATGATGCCAACACCATCAACACAGAGCCACTGCTGAGCCATTTGAGATGTGATCTTTGGCCTGTCCTATTAGCTCTAGTCAGCCTGCATGCTGAAAGTGTCAGGGAAGAGGTGCCTTTAGTATCTTCTAGCAAAGGAAAGAGCAAAGATGTGTTCAAAAAAGTAGGAAAAAAATTAGGACACTGCAAGGAGACACATTAACAAAAACTAAAACATTTAAAATAAAATACCAAGGGAGCAAAGAGTTTCACTACATTCTGGTCAGTGGGGAATAATGAAATAGCACAGACACTTCCAGAAGAATGAGGACCTGATAAAGGACTTTATATTAGATGATTAAGAATTCTGTGATGATACTATCTCCTCATAATCCTTCAAAAAATGGATGAGAATATGAGGATTAATAAAAGAAGAAAAAAAAGGAGTGGGGAGCAACAGAATAATTCCAAATTTCAGGGATTCTAAACAAAGAATAAAGAGATGAATGCAGGAGGAGATAAGGCCCAGAATCCAAATAGTGGTGCTTGGAGGGTAGTGGGTACCACTGGCTTCCACTATGCCTGAAAATATTCACCTACAGACCATTCTTAGCCTTCATAAGATGATGGGACTCCCAGGAAAAACAATAATGTCAGGTAATACCAGTTGCTTACTTGCGTATTTATCTTTATCCAATCAGCAATAAAGCTGTTACCATAATACCCTGATCAATAATTTGCTACCCAAACCAGAACACTCTGACCTTTATATACAACATATTTCAATTGAAGGGCAAGTACACATAACAGTTCTTTCTCAGAGTGCAGCAGGAGGAGTGGTTGTGAGAACTCTTGATGTTTAGACAGCAATAAAACCCTGTTTTGTAAACATAACCAGAAATGCAAAATGGGCACCACTTTATCTTAAACATCAATGCACAAAAACTTGTATTATTCGAATCAAAGAATGAACAAGCTGAAATGGAATCATTGGCCTAACCAAAGATTTTGATACAGTCACCAGACCCAGCCTGGCAATGACTCAACAGATCTTGTTACTCAGGTAATTTTCCCAGTCCCTTAAAAATATTTCCAGGATGGCTAGAAGATCACAAGTTAAATGCCATTAATTCATTTATTCATTAGGCAGTACTGAATGCCTTTTGTGCACACAATTTTGAACTAGGAACTGAAGAACTCCTAGGAGAAAACAGGAACCAAAGGAAATAAAAACCATCATTTCTACTTATAAATTGGCTGAGGG
>NW_006380231.1:0-1576 GCF_000327345.1 Myotis davidii
TTTTTTTGGATAAATTCATATGAAATTGATTCTTCAAACAGTATATCTAATGGTTAAAACCATGCCCTCATATATGAAATCTTATCACTTTCATAGGTAGTTGAATATATACAGTAGATATATGCCTGTTTCTTAGGTTAGATATTTTAGTTGCCAATGTAATGAAAGCATGAAAAATAGAAGTCGAGCAAAAGCATCCTGGTTTTTTATAATAATATTATCACATTTCAGGGTTTTTTTCTCCTTTTGATATAGAAGAAAAGTACAGAGAAACATATTGTATACTGGATCTTCTTTCAGAGAATGCAAAAGAAAGAGTAAAGGGATGCTGAGAAGCCTTGCCAGGAAATATATAGATCTTTATGACAAGTTTCTTATTAGCAAAGGAAATATCAAAAGCATAGTGGCTTTGTGCAATTCCTCAACCTTTGCCTGAGCCTTTCAAAATTCGAACAAAATTATCATTTGTTTGAACTCGTTGATATCTGTGCACGACATTATGCCAAATACTGTTGGGGAAATAAAAACCAGTCCAAATCTATGCTATCACGTTACTTATAATCTAAATTGAACATCCGAGATAAAGCAAAAAGATGTTCTTTGGTGAGATAGTTGAGCCTAATTTTCATGTATAATCATTAAAAATTGCTGCTACACATCATCTAATATTTATCTTGTATTTTTTAGATTGTCATGTAAGTATTCATACATCAAATAATAAAGGTGGAAACAAATTACCTTGGGCAGCCTGGATGATCAGGACATTTAAAGGGAGTTTGAATGAGCATGCCATTGATCATTGGAGAACTTTGAGGAGGAGTGGTAAAAAATCAGGTGAGGGCATTTTAAACATAAGCCAAGTGATGAAGGTGTTAAAAAATGAATGGTTTATTTTAAGAATGGCAAATAGTCCCTGGGACTAGGGATCAAGATGTCCCGGGAGATAAGGATTTAATGATAGGCTGAAGCAAATTCATACAGAATTATGACTCTCCTGCAGAGAGTTTAGGTAGTATTCTCTAGGCAGAGGGGAACACATTCACATTTTTTAAATTAGAAAAGTGATGTGATCCTGCTTGGGTTCACTTTAAAAAAATGAATTTGAATCACTGTCTTACCCCACTTCACCTGAAGAAACATATCCGTGGGCAAGGTGAAGATTGGTTGGAGACAATGAAACAAATGCATGGAGACAACGGAAATGGTCTATGCAAGAGTTATTGAAGACGTAATTGAAAAATCAAAATAATGTTATTTAAGAAGAGTTGTTGAGGACTTGATTGAGGTTCTACAGCCAAAATGACAAACAAGAGGTGAATGTATTAAATAGTAAGACTGCAGATTCTAAAACTTTGGCAAACAGACAGGTGATAAGAGGGGAAGGATGAATTTGAAGATGGGACATAGCCTGTGTTACTGGGAAAATGAGGAGATAAGACTTAATTACCCTAAAGAATAAAGAAGAAGAAAAATATGTGGAAGAGAAAATGCTAAGTTCAGTTTTAGCCATGTGGTGTTTGTGTTGCCCAGAGTATCTATCTATATATCTATATCTCTCTATATATATCTATATAGA
>NW_006380232.1:0-1577 GCF_000327345.1 Myotis davidii
TCTGAAATCAATAAAAATATTTTTTATAAAAATAAAAAACATAAATGGACACATCTCTTCTGCTAGGCTTAGTGTGAAGTGTATCTGTGTCTGTGTGTGGTGGGAATGATTGGGTCATTATTGTCATGGTTTAGATGGATTTTAGAGTTGTTGCAATGATTATTATCAGTATAACATAGGCTTTAAATAATGTGGACTGGTTTGCCAGAGGGATTTTCTTAAATGTCTGTTCCACCCTCACTTTGGTCTTCCCTTTAATCTGTGCCTCAAAAAGGGTCTTTCTGCATGCTCTTTCCCATCTTCAAGCAGTAAACCACTGGCAGCTGTTGCTCAATGCTCATTAGCCTGGTGGGTGGGTTGGTGGCATTCTCTGTGTTTTACGTCTCAGTTGTAGGTAGGCACTGTGTTCCTGAGTCTTCCTCAGTGATTCTTCCCCACTCCTAGCTGTAGGTTTGAGCCCACAGGTATTTCTTCTATTCCTCTCTCAGGTGTAGAGGGTTTGGTTTTGTTCCCTTCCCCTGGCATCAAACTTCTTTCAGAAGTTTTTACAGTGCACTAGGGGTATGAAGTTGTTTCCCTCCCTCCAATAGATTAAACCTCTTATTTCACAGAAGACATAAGGGAAAATGATCTGTGCTTCACCCCATTGCCCTTGCTACTCCAGACGTATATCACAAGGGACACATTTTTATGACTCTTGCTGATTTTTTCTGTGAGTACCTAGTCCTTCGCAGAAAAGCCTGTGATGAGTGCAAGTTCTCTATATTCTTTTTCCCCATTTGTTGGCCTGTAGCAATTCATTGAGTAATTAAGTTGAATTTCCACTTATGACAGATAGCATCTGTTCCATGTAAGCAAGTGCTCATGGCCTAAGTCTTCTTGGATGGCTTTCCTTATATTTCTGTTAGGTTGGTAATATTAGTTTCCTGCAAGGATTGAGAAAAGTTATGGATTTTCAGATTGTTTAGCATTTCTGCTGCTGTTCCTCTTCCTGCTATAGTTGTTATTTTTGTAAATGCAGGAGGAGTGGTGCTCTTGACAGCATTCTACGTCCTAAGCAAAATGAAAGTCCCAGAATACACAATATTTAGTTGGGCATGTGACGAGTTGGAATCAAGACTCTATTTCTTGGCCTTTCTTAGGGCTAGATCTGTCCAATTATGTATACGTCGAAGTTGTAAAATTCTAGCACATATTCTTAAAGGGAGAAGGAGCATGCTTTTCTCCTTCCCTTTCCTTATTCTGCTGACTCAAATGCAGACATAAGATCTGGATCTGATGCAACCATCTTGCAACTTGAAGTGAATTTAGGAAAAGAGGCCAATCTTGATACTACATAGAAGTACCAAGAGAGAAGGAGCCGCATACAAGCATTGGGTAACCTATATGGATATTCACCTTAGAGAAAAATAAATAAATAAAATAACCTCTAACTTGTGCAATTTTCTGGATATTTTCTTTGATTGCTGAACCTAATTCTAATGTATAAATTTGATAAGCATTCAGTGATGAGCAATTAGTATCCAGATGAGTACCATTCTGCCGGTTAGCATCTCTGATGCAATAGACTTTCTCTC
>NW_006380233.1:0-1578 GCF_000327345.1 Myotis davidii
AATGAAAATATTTTCCCCAAATGGTTATAAATAATTGTTCATAATTTTAGAGACCAAGTATCCATCAAAGTGAAAAAAACCATATGCATGTGATAGGAGCTAAGAGTACCTGGGACATAATATTTTTTCTTATTTTACAGTTCTTCTAATGTGAATCACCTAACAAATAAAAAGGACGCACCCTTAAGGCTTCTGTATATCTGATTTGCAGAACTATTTTTAAAGTTGTAACGGAGGAAGAGCAAATGATAGCCTAACAATTCATCAAAAAAAGAGTTGCCTGTTAAAGAAATGCAGGACGGGGTCAGCCCAGTATATGAAACAGCATAATAGTCTATTTCTAATTATTTAAAAAGCTGATTAATTTAACTTATGAAAATAAGACTATCGTCAAATCAGTTTTAATGCTTCCAGTATTCATGTCATTTCCTGACTATTCACCATGAGCGCCAGGGATGTGCGAAAATGAATCAGTATTGAGTGAGTGGAAACTCCCCAAGATAAGAAAAAGACACACCAGGAGGTAGATCAAGAATTTTGGAACTTCAACAGGACTAGGAATCATTTTGTGTTCCACCAGCTTTGGAAGAGACACCTTGTAATACAAGGCATTGGGAAGAATTGCAGGTCTCAGTAGTGGGACTGAGTTGGCACCAAATAAAACAAGGTTGTTCTGGATATGTTAAACAAGAGGCTGGAAAAGTTAGCAAGACAAAGAAAAAGCAGTGTGTTCCTTCTCTATATGTGTTCTTCTTTGAGAATCTTTGTAGGAAGAGGTTCTGTTTGGGACATACATCCCAAACAATAGGAATAGTTAGTAAGACTGGTGTACAGAACAGAGCTCCAGGAATAATGGTCATGCTGCCCTGCAAGTACAAATTCAGGATGAGTAAATGGAGATATCAGTTACTAGTATTGGGGTTGATGTTTTTGATAGAGGAACTGGTATTTTTTACCAGGTTTTCTGAATTAAATTTCAGAGAAGAGCTAAACAATTGAATGGGAAGACAAAGTTCTCATGACTAAACTTTGCAGCTAGAATGTATTCAAACTATGGGAACATATAATATAGAGTGAATGTATCTGTGGTTAGCAAAACCATATTATCATTTAGACTTTAAAGTTCAATATAGAAAAGGAACAGATGTAATTCAATGTATTATATTTGGTACTTTTCACACGAGCTTACCTGAAATAGATGTTACATAAACATCCTACTTCAAAATTGTGAAAAACCCTGCCAAAAGAAATAATAAATGCTATTTAATATTTATCAATATGTATGTGCCAAATATTTCGCTAAGTACAGAAAATGCAAATTTTAAAAAATCATGAATTTTACTAGAACAAAGAACGGTAAATGGAAGAAGAAACAAGAAGAGTGTTCAAGATGTAGAAGTGGAAAAGAAACATAAGACATAGAAAATACACAATAAGGAAGAAATACCAGAATACTAGTAGTGATGAGAAGGAGATAAAAGAAATGAATACTTAAGATGAACGGATGCTGACAAGGAACCTTTAAAAAATGCAAGTGAGAAGAAAGGCATAGAGCAGTGGTTCTCAACCTTCCTAATG
>NW_006380234.1:0-1578 GCF_000327345.1 Myotis davidii
AACTTTAATATAAATTTGGGAGGACCGTAATTTAGCCCACAGCAACCTCTTTATGTGTCTCCCATCAGTCACTGCAATTTCTACAAGCTTTTCCCATGTAGTTTTAAGAACTGTTACTATAACATATATTATCAATATGTTGTTTAAAAGATGCCACTTTCAGAATATGTCCACTCACCCTGGTTTTTGCTCTGTCTCTGTGGCTTTTATTTCTTCTCATTCTCTTCTTCACTTGCTTTGCTCCAGTTCCACTGGCCTTTTCCTAGTCCCTAAACACACTAAGGTATTTTCTGCCTCTGAGCTTTTCCCCTAAAGTTCTCTGTGCCTGGGATGCGATCATTTCAGCTCTTTCTATGGTTTATGCTGGAAGAGTGGCTAAGAAATCAAGAGAGGTCCTCCCAGTCTCTCACACAATTACCAGCCGCTTTTGTTCCCCTTTTGAATGACAGTATTCTCCCATTGAATTTATTTCTTTATTTTACTCTGACTTCTCCAGTAACATGTTCACTCCATGACGCAGGGAACTCATTCGTCTCATTTAGCACAGTCAGCACCAGGACCTAGCATGGGACCTGGCACACAGCAAATGCTCATTCAAAAAAATGTTTATTGAATGAGTGTCTCAATGAGACCCTTTTACCCATCATATGTTTTTAAGACCTGACTCATCTCAAAGATTTTGAATGCCAGATAAAGCAAATACTGAGCAATGTCATAAATACCAAGGTTGAAATTCAGAATGCAAAACCTTTTCAAGAATCATTGAAAAGTGATATATTATGTAATCTTTGAAACTACCCATTAATATCATAGAATCATTATGCTTCAAGTAGAATTAGCATAAACCCACACACCTTGAAATAAATTTATACAGAAAACTGTCATTGGCTTAATTCCTCCCTCTCCTCTACTTCCCCCACTCCCATAGATACCTATCCTGTACATATTTTCCAGGAGCCATACTATCTAAAAACAACAGATGCACATTGCCTGTAAACTGGAGTAAAATGAACATCATCACCTAGGAACCTGTTAGATTTGAAATAGGCCCCACCTTAGTCCCACTGAATCAGCAATCTGTGCTTTCACAAGGCTTCCAGGGGATTCTGATCCAGTAAAAGTCTGGGAACCACTGCCCTAAGTTGATCTTCAAAGTAACTTTGGATTTTTCTCAGGAATCTTGTCAAACAGTCTAGTTGTCCCAATATACTCAACGTTAATTCTTCTAAGTAACTTATCTCTCCTTGTCCAGACTTACAGTGTAAAACGGTGCTTTTAATACTTTAGTAATTGTCCTTAAGGAACTAGCAGAGTGATTATTCCCACCCTTGGACCACTCTGAGTGAAATCTCCATCTTCTAAGGTTCAACACATGTTACCCGCTTCCTGGATACCTATCTTTTCCAGAAACAGTTGGGTTTTAATGAGTTATTACTACTATCTTTTTGTAGTTTCAAATTGCTCATTCAAATAACAATTCAACTAACTTCTCATATGTTCTCTGTTTTCCAAAGGTGTTATTTTTTCAAAATGAAAACTCATGCGCTAACTGGTTTGGCTCACTGGGTAGAGCGTCGG
>NW_006380235.1:0-1578 GCF_000327345.1 Myotis davidii
TAAAATAATTCTCGCCATCAAGAGTGAGTTAGCTATATTCCAAGGTAGATTGAATGCAGTTTGATAAATGCTAAGATATGGTTGGGGACAAGTTGCAGTGAGGTCCATAAGAAGAAAGTTTCAGTATTATCTACCACAGAGCATAAACCTGTTTAAGGAGTACCTCATGAAGACTAGGGGTAAGGGATGTGGTCAGTTTCTTTCATAAATAAAATAAAACTTTTTTTCTTCTGTTAAAATATAAAAGATTATTTGTACAGATCATAGTAAAAAAATTGAAGGGCATATTCTTCAAATATTTAACACTTCTCACAAGATACTGAGGCAGTTCTATCAGATCTTATTTATGCTATGCATTCATTTAAAGTATGTCCAACGCTTGTCGGCATCACAAAAAGTATCCCAAGGTATTAAGATAGACATTAAGATCCTCTGGCAGCTGCTACCCTCTTCAGCCACATTTAAACCCTTGACTTTGAGCTGCAGATCTGAGTATCACTAAGCTACAGAACCCACATAGCATCATATTATCATGACCTTAATATGCTATTTTCTTTGACTTGGTGGTCTTTTGTCTCATTGACAGAAGCCAATAAACAACTTCCCACTCATCATTTGTTCCATGGAATGTTCCCCAACACCTACAAGAACAGGTAACTCCTCCTCCTCCTCTATTTTTATTTTCCTTTGGGCATTGCACTATTAATTATGTATAATTTTCCCATTTGTTAACATACAGTTAATCCTCATTATTTATGAATTCTGTATTTTCAAATTTACCTACTTGGTAATATTTATCTGCAATCCAAATATTCATGGCACTTTCACAATTATTTGTGGAAATGCTCAGAGTGGCAAAAAGTTTGAGTCACTCCATGCAAACGTTTCCACCTGAGGTAAAGCCAGGCAACACTGCCTTCTTGTTCCATCTCTCTTACTCTAAACAAGGATCCTTCTTGTAATATAGTTGGTGCCACATTTTTTGTACATTTTTGTGGGTTCATTTTGTGACTCAGCTGTTTAAAATGGTTCAAAATGTACTGTGGAAGTGCTGCCTATTATTCCTAAGAGCAAGCAGGCTTTGTGGTGCTTTATTGAGACAATATACTATTTGTTAGATATATTTTTTCAAGGCATGAATTATGGTGCTATTGGCTATAAGTCCAAACTTAATGAATCAACAATACGTATAATATGGTATCTTTAGATAGAAATGCACGATAATTCCAGCTTATATAGTGTGCAGTTGGCAAAAATGTGATGAAAGCCTCTGAGGAAAATAATTTTGTATGAGCTAAATGGGTGTTAACGGTGACTTTATAGAACATAATCACTGTGAATAAAGAGAATTGAATATATATGTGTTGAATATTCCTCTATCAACTCTTGAAGTTTATTAAAGTTTTCTTCATTTTAGTATGTCTGGGATTGACTAGCTTAACATTACAGGAGATAATATGGGATATTTATCAAATGTTTGTTTAATAGAAAGATGCATAAATGTGTTAATCAAATGACTGTAGACTGTTTTTTGTCTGACTAAAGGGAACCATTGCAAGTTTTTGAACTAACAATTTT
>NW_006380236.1:0-1578 GCF_000327345.1 Myotis davidii
TAAATTATACATCAATAAACCTGCTTTAAAAACGTTAACACACATCTCCATCTTTTATTTTTAGGTTGTGACATTTTAACCTACACGTACCTTTCTTATAATTCTGGCAATACTGCTAGAGATTCACTTATTAATCCACCTTGATGCACATTTTATGTATAAATATATAAACAAGCTCCTACGTTTCAGGCAACATTTCTCCACATGAATAGGCTGTCCAATTTAACTTCTTGGCAGCACATTTTTTCCCCTGCGAGGCCCACAGAAGGTGCCTTAGGAGAGTGAGTTTTGATCCTCCATGTGTGGCAGGCCCTTCTGGCGTTTTCTCCGCCTCTGCTAAGATGCTGGGACAACACCATAACCATTAGCTACACTGCTCTGAAGTGAAACACCATTTACACTGGGATGAATAATTTTAGAAGCCTTTTAAAAACCACAACCATATATATTAGGCATAATCATAAATATTTTTCACAACTTAGATGCTTTATTTCTATAAATTCATATGATTTTTAAAAGCAATAACTGAAAGGTGTTAAGTTCAATCAGAGTAAGCTACTATGTCTTCAATAAAATCATGGTAATTAAACCAAGAAAACTTCTTAATTTGAAATTTCATTAATAAATGCAAAAATGGGCATTGGAATATTAATGACTCTTTCCAAACTGTTCAACACAAAAGATTAATTACTAGGTTATGCAGTTAAATCAATCTCTACCTTCTCCTTTGATTAAGTTTCCTTTTTTCAATTTCAAATTTGTCTACTTAAAATGAATTTTATGAGGATAAAATATTTTTCTACTTGTAAAAAGCTAAAAGGTCTCTGAGCTAGTCTCTGTGATTCTGTCTAACATTTTACATACAGGACCATCCAGGGAGGGGAAATGACTGGCCCCTACTCTTGCAGGCACAGGGAGCTAACAAGCGGGGACTGCAGCATCTCATGGTGGCACTAGACCGCTGAAAGCTCTGACATCTGCAGAACAAGTGCTTCAAGGAAATGGATCAAGAGTTGGTGGTGACCTACATATCGCAGGAGACATGAAGTATTGCAGCAATACATGGGTAGTTGCCAATTTGCCCTAACAAATCCTACATAGGTCTGTATGGACACCTTAGAAATGTCTGTGCTCCTTCAGGAACCCCATCTGGGAATCAAAAAACTTACATTGTTCAAAACTTTAAAACAGATATTTGCACAAAGAGGCTAACAGGCAAATATGACTCAGCTAGGTAAGATGTAAAGGCATCTGCATGTTGTCAAGGTACAGAAATACAACAATCAAAAGTGTTGACATTGTTATGGCATCCAGCATAATCTGAAAGGCAACCAACGTTTTTTGCTCCATCTTGGAAATCATGGTCCAGAGAGACTAGTTAGGAAATTTTATGCACAGAAATGGCAAGAGGGAAAGTATACTTAGCTTAGATCACTTGGTTTAGGTGGTCTGTGTTAGGTTTTTCTACTATAAAGTTGCTTTTTTCTCCTTTGTAATTAATAACATTTTATGAGGAGATACTTTGAGACTATGTAAATAAATTATGTAAATACCCTACTCATATTTACCCACTACTTT
>NW_006380237.1:0-1577 GCF_000327345.1 Myotis davidii
AGGCCGAAGCTCTATCCACTAAGCCAAACCGGTATGGCAAAGTTTCCATTCTTATTTAAATAGATCCCTCAGACACTTTCAGTGAGGACACAATGAGCAGCAGCCTGAGGGATCCTGCCAATTTCAGTGCCCTGAGAAGGGATAGCTTTATTTCAGCCTGAACTCTGTCCCCACTAAAACCACGTAACCATAACGTCATCTCCAAGTAGAGTCAGGTTAAATAATTGCCCGTTACCATTCTGTCACATAAATTCCCCAAGCTGATTAGGAACCTTCTAGGACTGAAAATGATTTGATGTTCTTACAGCAATACAGCTCTTCCCCAAAATAATATAACATAGCTGGGAATCCAGTGAAACGAATCATCCTGCAGAGATAACTGGTGCCCACTCAGGACCAGGCCTGGGTACTTACTATTTAGAAAGACCTAATGATGTCTTCGGGAAGATTAAATGCTGCCTAAATTCTGGTTTGGGCTGTTACATTCAGTGCACCTAAATGTGATCTCAAGAGAGGATACAGTGGATCTTACTATGCATTATTAAATAGTTACTGAGTTTTATCTCCTATGTGACTGCAATTCCAAAAGTATAATTTAAAATGTCATTGAACTATCCTTATGGATTAAAGATGCAATTAAAATAGTCATTGATAATATCATTTGCCTTTGTATTTATGTAGAACTCACAGACTTCCCACTTACAAAATGAACTTTCTGTTTCTTTAGGTCAATTCTATCCTTGGTCTAATCTCTATACCAGACTAAATTTACTAAAACACTGTATCGCCCACAAATGAAGTTTGAGAGTGGGTTATTTCAGAGGGCATTTTCTGGTGGCCTAAAGGGTCACCTGAATTTTTTATATCTTTAGAAATGAGGGAAACAGCTGCTCTGTCCAGACAATTCCTGCAGCAGTTATCTGCCCTCAAGGGAATTTGATTAGGCTTCTGTGTGGGTAATCCAACCATTGGTTACATTATTTTATTCCTCCAGAATTATAAATAGACCCTGAATTGGTAAGTGCCTGAGAAGTGATATCCATGAAGTACTAGAGGACTTAATAAAAACAACTGGAGTCTTGGTGATTGGGAGCATCTGACCCAGATCCTGGGCTGGCCGGCAGGTGCCTGCCTGCAGTAGACAGAGGGTGGAGCCTGGTAGTTATAATCCCTGTGCTTCTCGCAGGACCCCTCTAGTGCCTTCTGATTAATAGTGCCTACAGGTCTTGGTCACTGTGGTCTTTAATGGGGATGGTATTACCCAGGTCAGGCTCAGAAGAATGAAACCACTGCAAGCATGTTTCAGCCATGATGTGCTGTATAATTTCTCCCTTAAAATCAGCTATTCCATAACTGTCTTCATGAGACAAAGATCACGATCCCATTTGGGTTGATTTATAGGAAGTCAAATGTAAAAAGGGAAACAGAACCTTTGATGGTAAGAAATACTTGATTTTTATTTTCCTCATTTTGCTTGTCTATATCTTTTGATGTTTGAACATTTTCTTCCTTTGTTTTTCACTTTGTGGAGTAAAAAAAAAGAGTATTTGACCACACACACACACACACACACACAC
>NW_006380238.1:0-1578 GCF_000327345.1 Myotis davidii
CCAGAAGGTTGAGAACCACTGGCTTAGAGGGTTTAAATAGAAACTGCTATGAAAGAAAAAGAGTACTGCCTAGGGGCAGTTAGAAAGCTAAGGTCTCTGTGGGAGGAATTAATCGTTTGCAGCCCCCAAACTCCTCCATTGTAATGTTTTCTCCAGCAAAATTCAGTGGTTCAGGTCTAGAGGCTGAGGAGGCATCCTGGGCTGTGGATTTAATCAGTTCACATTAATACTTGAAGTATTTATTAAACACCTACTTAGTGCCTGGCACAGAGCTAGAGTTGGTGATACAAAGAAGAATGAGACCTGGCTCCAGCACTAAGTACTTTATGATCCCTGAAATACTTACTACATAGCCAGAGGATTAAGTCAAATACACATAAAACTTGACAAATGCAAAATACAAGGGTGCAAGTAAGGAACAGATACAAAACTATGAGGGTTTGAAGAATGCTTCAAGGAAGAGGTAGAACCCACTCCACGACCAGCTCTCTGTCAGGAGTTTTGGATTTATAATTTAAATCCTAGCATAAGTCTATACCCATTTATCTGATGAGAAAACATGCTCAGAGAGGGATATAATTTAGGGGGAGGAGGAAATTCTTCATGGTGTAGTTGGTAATTAGAACAGGCTTTGGAAGGTGAATGAGGTTTTGCCAGTAAAGATCAGGTCTTGGAGGTGACAAGAATTAGAAATATTTGGGAAATTGCAAATTATTCTATTTGATTGGGTTCTAGGAGTGAAAGATGAGGCTATTGTTCAGTTGGACCTTGGAAACTGAGCTCAAAAGATTAGTCTTTTATTTTGCAGACATTGAGAAAAAAAATAAAAGGCTATTGAACATAAATTGACAACTTCGAAACTTCAGTATCCTTAGGCAACATGATTGATAAAAGTTGAATTGGGCATGGTGAGGCCAGTTGAGAAGTTGATATTGATTTTCTAAGAGAGGAAGGCAAGGAGAAATGAGACCTGGGTGCTGTTTGTGGCTCCCTATCTAACTCTGTGCTTCGGACATGCCACTCTGCCTCTTTCAGTCTCAGTTATTCAGCACAAAGTCAAAGAGATTGGGAGGAATAAGCTCTAAGGGCCCCTTTGAAGAATATAGTTTTGATTCTGAGGTTCTGAACAGAAGTGCTAGCAGTGAGAAAGGAAAATGTAGGATAGGGAGGAGGGAATTTATTTAGAGACTTTTGAAACTTCTAGCACAATATAAATACATATAAATTATTTTCCTCTTTACCTCCATATACAACCTACATTCCATTTAGGCACATTGATTACCTGGTCTCTTCTTGCAACACAAACATATATCAACATATGTACAAAAGCAGCTGCTCCTACTCATAAAATGAGTTAGAACACTCACTGTTTATCCTTCCTCTGGTCTAGTTTCCAGTTGTTCACACAGATTCATCCTTTTTGGGGGAAGTTTTCTCATACTGAAGATAGCCAATGAGGAATTCATGATTCAGCATCTTTGCTCCTACCAAATAAGTTTTCTCTCTTCCACTATTCCATCTTTTGGAACTGACTACTGCATGGAGTTTTAGGGGCAAAATAGGCAGGTTTAGGGAGTT
>NW_006380239.1:0-1578 GCF_000327345.1 Myotis davidii
TAAAATGATCTTCTCTGGGCCAGTCTGTGTACCCCTATAGATTTCCACTGAATCAGAGGCTGTGAAATCCAAGTTCAAATATTTATCTAGAGACGTCACAACTTGGACTTTCAATGATAACTTATCTTCTAGTCTCCGATGGAAATCTAGAACAGCCGTTACTCCATTGTGTATTTTGAATTCCCAAAAGGTAAATTTGGGAATCAGCATTTTTCCTCTACCAATTCCCATTATGCTTTCTTTCTGTTTATTGATGCCTTTGCACTTTCAAAACAAATAAATGACAGGACCTTTTGTTAATTATGAAATGTATTAAAGCCTACCAAAAATATATAGTGTTTGACATTTATTGGCAAGTGTGATAATATTGAATGTGTCCATGCCAGCAAAAGTTGAGTGAGGGTATAAAGACTGAAATACTGCATTATTAGGAAGAAAAAAGAAAATACATATATGAGTCAGATGACACTTCCACATTAAAGGATCATTTGACAGCAATCTGTAGGTTTAGGCAGCTAGGCTCTCCTGCCTATTAATAGAAAGCATCTGACCACAGCTTCTAAGAACAACCAGCACACAGGTGATTGCTTATCATTTCTGTTTTACAGATGAAGATCTTCAGAGAGCGAGGGATAGTAGTGATGGTGATAAGGTCCACCTAACCAGGCCTCTCCACCACTTCCTCTAGTTAGCTTTCAGCGCCTTGAATTACTCTGTCTTTCAGGAAGAATTATTTTGGAGTCACCCAAAGTGAACATCATTAGAGGAAAGAAGCTCCTGGGGATTTGATTATAATTAAACTTTTTTTCTGTTACACTTGCTGGCTGAGCAAACACTGCTGGAAAGGGAAGATGATGATCTTGTTCCCCCAACTTAGGTGGCCAAAAAAGTACAGAAATCTGACTGCTGATAATGGCAGAACAGGGGCGAGTATAGCACCAGAGCTGAAGTACAGTAGTCATGAGCCAGAAAGGAGCACTAGATCCAGGGATGAACTAGGTTTAAATCAATAAGAGAATGATGTTTTTCTAAAGGCAAAGGAGAGAGGCCAAGATCCTGGAAACAACATATCTAACATTTGATTATGAAATGTATCATACATATAAAATACCATGTGAATGTATGTGTACAATCTAAAGAAATAAAATGAATGCGCATATCCTAGCAGCTATGTTTATAAAAGCAGAATCTCAATACTATCTGTAAGGAGGCTCCCTAGTGTCCTCTTGGAGAGCATCTCTCCTCCCCACCAACACACACCAGGGGCAGTGATCACACGGACTCATTTGCTTGCTTACTTACCCATCCACTATGTTTGTATGTATCCTTGAATGCTATGGTGTGTTTTGCTTTTTTAAAACTTAATATAAACAGAAGCAAACATTACATCATCTTTAGTGATTTGTTTTCTTCTCTCAACACTATGTTTAATGTTGGTATTAAATTAATTTTGGTACATTCACGCAATGTGGTTTCTTCATTATCACTGTTGTATAGTACTCCACTGTGTGAGCATGTTATATGTGATTGGTCCTCACTTTGAATGGACATTTAGGTTCTCTCTCCCTTCTTTTTTTT
>NW_006380240.1:0-1578 GCF_000327345.1 Myotis davidii
ATAACCCATGGACAGACAATAGTGCAGTGAAGGTCTGGGGAGTGGGCTGGACAGGAATGGGGTAAAGGGGGTCAATGGGGAGCAAAAAGGAAGACATTTGTAATACTTTCAACAAAGACACATTCAAGTAATTAATTAAGCAATTAATTAATTAAAATGAGAGTTAGGGTGGAGAAATTTTCAAGAATGATCCTAAAATCCTAGGGAGATTGGTGTCATTCCATAGCCAAGTAATACAAGAGGAGCTGATTTGTGGGTAGGCAGGGTGACTAAGGACAACATGAGTTTCATGGTAGATATGTATGTACGCCATTGCATTCTCAGAGAAAGACAGCTTTTGGTTATCCCAAGATATAAGAAGAATTCAGACAGGTAATTTGGGAAAACTCACATGAAATCTTACATTCCTCTCGTGAAATGAAATAAATTTAATATTTACTTCAATAAAGCAATGGTTTTCATGGCCTAGCCTTTTATTTAAATAACAAGACAATAAGTTACACTGTCTGAGAATCTGATTTGAATTTTTTTATTATTTTAATTGTAGGCCATGGCACAGAAGGAAGATATGGAAGAAAGGATCACAACCCTCGAGAAGCGTTACCTCAGTGCCCAGAGAGAATCTACCTCCATACATGATATGAATGATAAACTAGAAAATGAGTTAGCAAATAAAGAGGCCATCCTCCGGCAGGTTCAGTATCTCTGTGTTGTTTTTGTTCTGGTCCATGTGCGTGTTCTCACCATTCTCACAAAATGTTGAGTGAATTAAATACGTTGTTTCTTCACAATCAATCATTCTCTAAAATTTAGAGTGGTGTGAACTAAACATGTGGTTTGCAGTAGGTAATTTAGAAATTGTTCTTAATAATAAAAAAATAATGACTAAAATTTACCTTGGATCTAAACATGAACCAGAAACTGTGCTAAGTAGTTGACATGTATTACCTCATTTAAATCTAACCACCACCTGTGAAGTAAGCACAGTTATTATACCGCCAACAGTGAGGTTCAGCGACATGAACATTTTCTCAAGGTCACACATCTGGTAGTTGCCTGAGTCTGTAATGGAAACTAAAGTCTACTCCACTCCAGAGCAGGAGTGGGCAAACTATAGCCTCTGTGACAAAACTATGACTCTGCTTTGTAAATAAAGTTTTATTGAAACATAGTCATACCCATTATTTAATCATTGTCTATGACTGCTTTTGTGCTACAACAGTAGAATCAAAATGTTAGAACAGAAACTATATGATACACAAAGTCTGAAATATTTACTACCTGGCCCTTCACAGAAAAATGTTTGCCAATCCCATCTTTTGAGCCGAACCATTATAGTACATTACCTCTCCCTCTTCAGATATACTCTGACTTTCAATATTATGCTAATATGGTACATCAGAAGTGTAAGTACTGACTTGTATTCCATTTGTCCAAGTATATATTCACTGTTAACTTCTTTTCTTTTTGCTGCCATTGGTAAGAGCTTTTTAAAAAAAATTTTTAATGAGCTAAATTTTATTAAGGAATGTGGATAAGTAATATTTAAAAAACACGAGGGCAATGAATGATCTTTTT
>NW_006380241.1:0-1579 GCF_000327345.1 Myotis davidii
ACCTGGTTCCCACCCCATCCCAGGCCTTCACCAACCTATTACCTGTGCCCATGGACTATGCTTATATGTATGTAAGTTATGATTAAATGATGCAACACACATAAGGAACTGAGCAAGGTACCATGTGACATTTTTTCTCAATATCAGTTATTATTAATATGTTGGTTCCATGAGGCATGAGGTGTGGGAGAGGGAAAATGCATGCTAATGGCATTAGTGCATCACTTATTGTAAAACAGTCATAAGAAGAGAAATACAAAAAGGAAATTGCTACCAAAGTCTGACTTTGGTAAGAAATGTTCCATGCTCTATAATATAATTTAATGATCACTCTCACTTACTGCTTGGCCTGCAGTACAAGGAAAACAAAACGTGTGTCACACTGAACTGCAGCTTATTTCCAACACTGTATTTGCCAGTGGCACACCCACAGAACATATGGCCAATGGAACATTCTCTTCTGTGTTCGGCACTTAAATCTTCCTTCCAGGAGGCTCTCCTGCTTCTCCTGCTTCTGGGGCTCATGCATTTAAGATGTGCTGTGGTTTGTTAATTACTATTTAATCTGGTAGAGAAGAAAGATGCACTCATATCTAGCCTTCCTTTGACTTTGCATTAACATAGGAATGCAGATCTGTTTGATATGTTTTGGCTGATGCTGTAAAGTATCTTTCACAGAACTGTACTGTACTTGCTGATCCATTTGAAATCCAGCTTTTAACTGAGCCCATTTAAATCAAAATAGTAGTGATCAGTAAAATAATTTTGGGAGATGACAGCTATTTATCATAAGCAAAAGTTCACTTATCCCTTTTATAAAACTGGCTTACCTGATTATGCTCTACAAAGTCAATTCTTATATAGATACTAGATGCATAACTGTTTATTTAACCAAGCCTGGCAGAGCCAGGCAAATGTCACCTTTAAATATATACCGATATATGCAGATATTTGCATCTGGAAGAAGGTGCATACTTGCAAGAGATTCTGAACAAGAAGGCATTGTTAATTGAGGTAAGCCAGAACAATACTTCATGTGAACCACATACATCATCACCAACATCTTATTACAATAGGTAGTAAGGCTAAAAACTTATTAAATGACAAATCCCTCCTTACCAAGTAATTGCTACCATATTTTAGACAATAATGGTTATAAGCAATCCTTCTACCAGCCTTTGACTACCCTCTCCCCATATTTGTTTTTGTTGACCTTGTTTGTCCTCTATAGTGCTGAAGATATCTAACAGGTGAATCAGAAGCATCTCCATTTACTTAAGTCTGTTTCAAATGCACAGATTTCTTTTAATGCCACTGTCTTTGATCTCTCTATTTTTGATAATTTTCATATCTATATTTTTAAAATCTTGCTGGAGGGGAAATGTTTTAGTCTGACTATTAAGAAATGTTTAGACTCTATTTTATTGGCTTTATTGGTTGAACCATATTAAATTGCCAACATTGACCACTTTGGGCCTAAATATTATAATTTCATATAATTCTACCTAATATTTTCACTTTATTTTACTTACATTACACTCTGCACTTATTTTATTTCAGAGAGGAAGGCAGAGGGAGA
>NW_006380242.1:0-1580 GCF_000327345.1 Myotis davidii
AGAAATCAAGTGTATTTTCAAATCATCACTTCCCCCAAAATGTTCTGATTTGCAGTTATCATGTATAAAATCTTACCTAAAAGAGCACACATTTTTATCTAAGAAGTCCAACCGCACTTAAATTTAGCAAAAAATCAAGAAACAAAACATGTCCCCAGTTATGGGCATAAATGTTTACTTATTTGTTTGTAGATGATCTGATTAGAGGTAATGAAGTTTCTCTCCACGGCTCAGATGATTATCACGCTTAGTTCTAGCCACATATTCCTTCTAAGCTATCACAAAGAACACAATTTGACACAAGAGAAAGGAACGGTTACATTGCCATTCAGGTTCTTCTAATAACACCAAAAGCAGCATTCTGATTAAAATTCTATTTTGGAGCCAACTGTTTTTAATCTTTATAAAAAAACAAATTTTTTTCATATTCAAGAACTTTTAAAAAACCAAGTTATTTCTTTGTTACAAACAAAATGTGGCTATGAAACATTGGGAAGTCAATGCTGAATACGGAACACTGTGTTTCTTATGATTCTCTCAGACTGTTAAGCACAGCTCACAGCCACTCTCTGCTCCAGGGTGTTTTCTGAATGAAGTCACCAGCTGCAAGCCGACTTCAGAAGTGAGGAAAATATTTTCTCATTTTTCATGCAGCCGTCAAAATTTCAAAAAACGTCCATCCTTCAATCACCAAGTGGTGCAAATGTGTTATAAAACACTGCCCTCTGCAGGATTCTGGAAGGAATGCCTTTTATTTTTAATTTTGTTTTTTAAGACTAGGGAGGAAGTATTTCCCAATTCCTTATTAAATTACAGAATTTCTGAGAAGGAAAGGAAAACCGTAGTAAGAACATGTAAATGAATACAGGTGAGGGGGATGTGTACAATTTTGAACTTTATGTTCCTGTCTCTCAGGAATGTTGGCCCTGTCCATGATTGGACTCATGTGTCTCAATAGTGAAAACTCTGCAGAATTAAGTGGGTGAAGAGATGTTTTGCACAAGTGCCACAGAGAATACAAAAATAATAAATTAAAAAGTGAACTGAACATAATGAGAATAAAATAAAATAGATAAAAGATATGAAATTACCACTTATGATGTACATGCCAGATCCGTATCTATTCTAGAAAAATCAATCACAGCAGCCAGAATATTTTGTGGCTTCCACTAACTCTGCTCTGTGTGTCCCATTCGGAGGATACAGTTATCTATTTTTAAATTAAAATTTAGTTACATTAACCTGACATGTGCTGCCTCTCCTTCCCTTAACTCAGACACAAGACACACAATAATGGAAAGAAGCTGGTTTTATCTATACAAAATAAGGGGTGCACCACTTACTCTCAGGCTTCTGTGATCAGCTCTTCTGCATTTATAGGAAACAAGCCATGTGCACCTCCAACCCCATCCTCTACCCTCCTAACACGGGCACCTTACAACACCAGAGCCAATGATCTCTATTTTAAAGGGTGTGGTCATCAACTCAACTGATGGCAATTTCACTGAATAGTGAGCCTCTCGTTTGAGAGATCAAAAGCATGCATCGGTCAGTTCTCTGCACATTAAAAAAAAAAAAAA
>NW_006380243.1:0-1579 GCF_000327345.1 Myotis davidii
TTTAATAAATAAAGAAAAGAAAAGAAAAATGTGTAAGCCCTAATAAGACAAACTGGAAGAGCGAGAGTCAGAGTCCTTGAAGGTGGTGGGAAGAACACAGGCTCTGTAGTCAGAGAAACGCATCTCATACCAGGTGTGTGACCTTGGGCAATCATTTACCTTCCCTGGGCCTCAGTTACCTCATCTGGAAAATGGGGATGATAATAATGGCGCCAACCTCACCGGTTCTTGAGGTGCTTGTGTCAGATGACAAAGTAAAAGTACCTGATCTGCTACAGGAGCCAACAAAGCCAGGGCTTCCCCTCCTAAATAATTGAGGACCGTTGATAGCTTTTTCCTATTTTTAAAGAACTCCTAGGAAGGAGAAACCATAGCGTCCCTTGGTAGCTCGTGCCTGTGTTTCACAACCCACTTAGCTGATGTGTGAATATAGCACAGAGGCCCACATCCAAGGAGGCTGCCGGAGGCTGGGAGGCCTGCCAAGCAGCTCGCTGGACCGCTACCCATCCTCTCCCTTCCCCCGCCACTGCCTCCTAAATATATACATAGCAGCTTAGCCATCTTTCACAGGCCAGTCTCCTCTTGGAGAACCTCTCTGATAACCCCCTGGTTTAAAACGTTTTTGGTCTTCTAACCACTATAACACAGTCTTCAGGCATTTATCAAAAAAAGCAGGCTGCCACTATAACCATTTAATTACCTAAGTGGTTAACTCAATAAGTCCATGTTAGTTAGTGTCTCCATTGCCAGACAGCATCATATGCACAGGGCATACAGCAGTAAATAAAACAGAGGCGATCCCTGCCCTCACGCAGCTCACATTCTCGAAGAGGGAAGGCAGGCAGGAAGTAATGTGCAGAGTGGGCAAAAGAGACTTACAGTTGTAAGTACGCAAAACACTGAGTTTACTCTTGTATTGTTAAGTATTTATTATTTATTTGTATTACAACTGTAACCCTATATTATCTCGGTTGATCAAAAGTTCTGTGGAGGAAATTAGAACAGGATGGGCAGGTGGCTGTTCTATGGAGGAGGAATGGCGAGGCCTGCTCCTGCCCACTGGCTCCCTCTCATTCCCTGTGCCCTCACACAGGCTTCCTCTCAGTTGGTGAAATTCACCACACTCCTTTCAGCCCCAGGACCCTTGCACACCCCTTTTGTCTGGAACACTTGCCCCTCCCTACCTCACCTTGTTAACCCCCTCTTTTTGATGCGGTGACAGTTGAGCAGAGGCTGGAAGGAAGTGAGGGGATTCCTTATATATGCCTGGTTCTCTGGGAAACTAGAAGCTCCTGGAGGGTAGGGAGAGGCGGGAGAGTAGTGGTTAGAGATGCAAGCTCTGGAGTGGGGATGACCTCGTCCAAGCCCTGCCCTACCACAACCTAGTGGTAAGACAAATGCCTAACTTTTCTAAGTCTCAGTCTCTTCTTCTGGAAAGTAGAAAGGAAACAATATTTATCTCATAGGAATATTATGAAGATTCAATAAAAATCATGAATGTACAGTGTGAGGCACCAAAGGTGGATTGACCCCAAAGCTAATGAAACTTCAGGAATCACACACACACACACACACACAC
>NW_006380244.1:0-1578 GCF_000327345.1 Myotis davidii
GCTGCCTCAGACTTGTCTGGGTTGGTTTATTGCTCCCTGAACACATGGCACATTTCCCACAAAGCTAAGGGTCATTGATGAATCTATTTCACTCTCTTCCCCTTGTGTGAATGAACTCAAGTTTAAAATGAAAAAGGAGCAATGAAAAACCATTAGGAATCATCCTCGAAGACAGTGGGAGCAAGTTTGCTCAAGGAAACAACTTTAAAGAGGCCACAGAAATACAGATTTATCTGTTTGCCTTAAGCATGTTCATGCTCAGAATTCACAAGAGTTGACCGCAAGGAGAGAGGCAGCATGAAAATCTGGGGTCTGCGAATGTGCTATATATGTATCACAAGGCAATGGCTGGGTCCTGATGATGCCTCACCCAGTCAGCTACGGTAGCTTGGTCCTTAAAGGTACCCACCCCCTAAAATAACATCTCCAGCTTGTTGAATGGCTCCCATGCACAGATCCTGTACTAGGCATTAGGAAAACAGTGGTGAACAAGACAGCCTTATCGCCTAGTGGGAAAGAGACAGCCAGACCAACACATGCAAGTGTGACGATCCGCTGCATCTCACTGTGAACTTCCAAAAGCACTGGCCTTAGGCCACCCTGGGGCTGCTGTGTTTCCTCGCTAGATCCTTAAAGGCTTGTGTTAGCCCAAGCTTGCTCTTGTGGAGCACAACTGTCTAAAACTCAGCATGCATCGTATGGCTGCTCACTGCAGGGTGTCTGACACCTGCTGGCGGCCAGCGGCTCTTTGGGCACTTCCCCGGCTGAATGTCAAATGTCCACTTGCTCATATCTCTTAGAAAGTCACCTAAGAAAGTGCTCTGAAATTGTCTGATTTAAGGTCACCCCTCGTGATGCCTGGATCTGAGGGCGCACTCTCCCCAGGCCAAGTGGGCTAAAGGATCTCTAAAATGTCTAATGGTGAATGTCTATCCATAAGCGGTTACCTCAGTTCTAAGCTCAACTGCGCAAGACTGGTGTCCAATGAAGTGTACTAGAAACCTGATTGAACAGACCGATCTTCAACACTTACGCACTCGTGAAAAAAAGGCCATTCAAGGAAAAAAATACGCCATTTTCTGATATCAAGAAATCTGTGGAATTTAACATTAGTAGCCGAAGCCCTTAGCATATGACCTCTATGTTTTTGTGGTAGTGTCGGGAGATAGAGCTGAAATGAACACAAGATAGTTATTAACAGATTCAGAATTGGGGACAGTCATGCCAAAATTCCATTATTTTTGGAAGGAGGCACCAAAAGTGAAGTTTCAAGCACCGGAGAGTTCTCTCAAGCATTTGACAAAGGATAGGGGATGACTCATAAGTCTGTCATATTCTGCTCCAGAACAGCCTCTTCCTTCTTTAATTGTGCTGCCGTCTGGAGTGCTCACATTGCTCTTTATCATCTGACATATACTTTTAACCCCCTGAAAGCCACAAATGCTGTTAAATTATATTTCATTATGCATGTTTCAAAGCAACTATGCAATAGATCAGTACTTTTGAGCAAGGAGGCACAGTGAAAGAGTCCTAGTAAAGTATGCTAGTAAGCCCTAGCTGGCTTGGCTCAGTGGATAG
>NW_006380245.1:0-1580 GCF_000327345.1 Myotis davidii
CTATCTCTTTGTTTAAATTCTCACTGAGATCATTCATTCTTCTCCTAAGGTCCTTGTGCATCCTTATAAACATTTATTTGAACTCTCCATCTGGTACCTTGGTTGCTTCCACTGCATTTCATTATTTTTCTCAGGATTTCTCTTGTTCTTTCATTTGTGGTACGTGTTTTCTCCACATATAATCTCAATTTTTGTTTTTCCTCTATGCATTAGGTAAATATGCTATGCCCCCAAATATGCATTCCCAAGTCACATACATTTTTGAGTCTCATGCATTTTTGAAAACTTGAACCAGTAGAAGGCATATCACAGAGCTCCAGTGCTCTTGGATAAGTCATAGGTTGATTGGGGTACTGATCAGGGCTCAGGCTGTGTCATCCTTTGTGGAGTCATGGTAGCTATGAGAGGCAATCATCACCTTAGGCAATGGCATTTCTAGGAGACCACACCCTGTATCTCTAATTATTGAGCTAAGTGGATAGGAGAATATCTAAAAGGCTGGATTTCTTATCCCAGCTATGCTTGACCCAGCACTGAAATATCTTAAAAAATAATACTTGTGCATCCATCTCCCCCAACACTTACTGAGTCTGGGTAAATTATGATGGAGTACTTGCAGAATTTGGAAATGCTGACTCTGCTGGGCTGCTAAACAGAGTCAGAAATAAAAGAAACCTTGGTAAAATTGATCCTGGCTTCTGCTGATGAAAACTGCAGCACCATATGCCCAACACACACGTTTGAAGTGTGGTTCCACTATATACACACTTTCATTTACCAGAGGTCAAAATCTGGCAGTAAGTGGCTGAATTTGGCCAGCAAACATATTTGATTTAGGTAGTAAGAGTGTGGAATTATTATTTTTCTTGGTGTATCAAGCCCTCTCTAGTTCACTATTCTACTACTGTCACTATCACTTCAACTTTCCCTCTCTCACTTGATTGATATCTTTTATCTGACTGTCCCTGGAGTGATGTAAGTCTGCAACCACCCTGAGCCTCATTCTCCTTATTCTTCTTGTATCCTGCCAAATACCAATGATGTCTATTTCACAGAGTTTTGGTGAAAATTGAATGCAACACGTGGGTAACATACACAGCATGAGGCGTTAGCCCTTCATCAACTCTTTCTCTTCCTTTTCTTGCCCCTGCTTTTTTTGCTTTCCCTTTTCTCTTGCCCAGTTCTCATTTCTCTCCCTCTTTTATATTTTGTAATGCTTTGAAATGTACTTTATCTCTTTGGCAAACTTCAAACAGGTTTTTGTTAGTCAATGGGAGCACCAGGTTTCTGGCTTATCCTGAAGTGAGAGTTGTATTAAATATGTCTTCTGGTCTCCCACAATTTTTGTATTGAATGAAAAGGCACAAAAGTGATTCAGCACCGAGTTAGTCATACCCTGAGTCCAGATGAGGTTCATTGCTCTGCTCTGTGTTAATCCAGCAGGTGGTTGAAGATGATGGCCATGCATCTTACCCAGAGGTTTTATAGGTAGTGAAGTTAGACTGCTTCGCTGTAAGAATCGGAAATAAATGAAAATGTAATTCTAATTTCTTCAGAGCCACTTAAATAGGTACATGGCA
>NW_006380246.1:0-1579 GCF_000327345.1 Myotis davidii
GTGGCAGACTGTGGTCATATGTCAGTAAATTTCTCAACAGAAGTCCTGAAGAAAGCTTTGACATCGAAGAAGTGAAAAAACCTGCACTTACGAAAGTTCACCTGCAACAGCCAACTTCCAGTCCTCAGGGCAGCAGCAGCTTTGAATCCAGAGGAAGCGATGCTGGACCCACACCTCAGGTTCTGCCTCTGAAAAGTAGTCTTACCCTGAGCTCTCAAGATGATATCAACCAAGACGATGATGGCCAAGATAGCTCACCAAAATGGCCAGATTCTGGCTCAAGTTCAGAAGAAGAATGCACTACTAGTTATTTAACCTTATGCAATGAATATGGGCAAGAAAAGATTGAACCAGGGTCACTGAATGAGGAGCCTTTCATGAAGACTGAAGGAAAAGGTGTTGATACCAAAGCTGTTGAAGGCTTCCCCACGCACCTTGTTGCTGACAGCGACAGCCCCAGCACCCAGCTGGTGGCACACGAGCTTAAATTCTTCCCTGGAAATGATGATCAGGAAACAGTTAGTTCTCCAAGGACATCAGATTCCCTCAGTAGATCTAAAACCAGCTCCATGGAATTCTTTAGGATAGACAGTAAGGATAGCACTAGTGAACTCCTAGGACTTGATTTTGGAGAAAAAATGTATAGTCTAAAGTCAGAGCCTTTGAAACCATTTTTTACTCTTTCAGACGGAGACAGGAGTTTTAATATTAGTGAAAGCAAGGTTATAGCTCAGGACACCATTAGCAGGGGCTCTGATGACTCTGTTCCAGTTATTTCTTTTAAAGATGCTGCTTTTGATGATATCAGTGGTACTGATGAAGGAAGGCCTGATCTTCTTGTAAACCTACCTGGTGAATTGGAACCAACAAAAGATGGTGCAGCAATGGGACCTACTAAGTTTACACAGACTAATGTAGGCATAATAGAAAGTAAACTATTGGAAGCCCCCGATGTCTTATGCCTCAGGCTTAGTGCTGAACAGTGCCAAGCACAGGAAGGAGAAGGTGCAGAAGAATTGAGTGACTCCTCTAGGCTTCCATCTGATGGTATAACAGAGAAACACTATGTAGAGGGGGGTCCTGGGATGTTATTTGGAGCTGCTGTTGATCATAGTAGCTCAGACATTTCCTTGATGCATAGCCCACAACCTAACTGTCAAGGACGTGGAGTGGTCGAGTCGGCAGTGACTGCAAACAACACAGAGGAAAGCGTATTCCCTGCTTCTGACCCACTCTCAGGTGCTAACGAATACAATGCAGACACGGACACTTTAAAAAGTGAGGAAGTATTGCTGTTTACAGACCAAGCTGATGATTTGGCTGAAGAAGAACAGACTTTATTTCAGAGAGACTCTGCGACTAAGGAAGCCAGTGGGCGAGCACTAGAAGGAGACAAGGAGATACATCAGATTTTTGAGGACCTTGATAAAAAATTAGCACTACACTCCAGGTTTTACATCCCAGAGGGCTGCATTCAGAGATGGGCAGCTGAAATGGTGGTAGCCCTTGATGCTTTACACAGAGAGGGAATTGTGTGCCGCGATTTGAACCCAAACAACATCTTATTGAATGATAGAGG
>NW_006380247.1:0-1580 GCF_000327345.1 Myotis davidii
ATCAGCTAGTGAAGACAATAGGTGGTCTTCCACGTAAGATAAATCTAGATTTACTTAGTTCTGCAGTGCAAGGTAGTGATCAAATCGTTTTCCAAAATGAACTCTTTGTGAAGCATATTACTTTAGTACCTGTTAGAGTAATTCCTTTCCACCCCATTGCTCTTCATTTTTAGAATTCTCCTGGCTATTTTTTCCTCTTTATTTTTCCAGATTGGTTTGTAAAATCACTTTTAAAATATTTACATGAATATATTATCATTGCAAACATTTTAAACAGAAAGTGGTATAAAATATTCTTCTTCTACTACTTGCCTTATTTCTATGATTTTCCCCAAAAGTAATGATGCTAGCATTATTGAGTGTATGTTTCTAGAATAGTCTCTATTCATTTATATAAACATGATTTTGTACACATTACAGAATAAATGAAATAATATAATTATTACCATTTTTTACGTTTTAAAACTTTGCAGTTCATAGAGACTTATGTCAACACAGTGGTTTTCTTCATTGTTTTAAGATATATATATATGCATATATACACATGTATATGTATATATACATATGTAATTTATGAAAGTACACATAACATATACATATATATTTATTAATCCTCAAGTGGATATGCATTTGTATTGTTTCTGTAGTTTCTCTTCCATGACACACATGGCCCTTTATAATGGAGTTACTATTGTACAAATATCCTTTTGCACTTTTTTGCATTTCTTTGAGAAGTTGAATGGGGAGCTGAATTGATGAGCCATGGAGTATGCACACTTGATGAACTGCCAAATTGCCTTCCAAAAAGTCTTTGAACATTTATAGTCCCATGAGATATACATGGGAGTGATGGTTTCTCCATTCACTCACCAGTTTTTGCAAATTCCTCCCTAATACATGGTTGTTTTGCATTTCAATGGAGGAAAATCAATTTGTTGCTTCAGAGGCCAATAAGTTGGGAAAGTTAAATTTAAGCTACCATTATTGTGTACAAAAGCAACTAATAGTGAAACAAATAATAGAATTAATGCACTCCAAATTACTGAGAGTGATATACCTTAGCAAACTCAGATTGTGCAATAGGAAGAACATAAAGGAAATATTTCAGTTCCAGATAAAAAAATGTACTTATTTTTGTGCTCTTCATCTTTTCACTGAAGAAATTTTTCCTAGTTTTAATGGTGGTTATTTCACTATCTTATTTTTATGTCATTTAATAATGGCTTGCTACTTTACATAAAGTAGTGCAGTGTAGTCTTCTAATTTCACTTGCTGTTTATCTGGAAATCACTTGGTGGCTTTTTCAGCCATAGCTATTCTTTAAAATCACTTTTAAATAATAGGGATGCCTGAGACTAGCTTAGCACAATTAAATTTCAAATGTCAGGGGTAGGCCTCAAGTAAGTTTCTCATGCTATTGAGCTAAAGGCTAGGTATCATTGGTCTTTATTATCAGCTCATGTGTTGATCATGGCAGAGATAAAGCTGGGTCCTGGGGAAGCTGGAGTTAAATGGGCATGCTATAGCTTCTTTTCTATATTTTCTGAAAGACTGGCATGAGGGCTACTTTCACAGAGCAG
>NW_006380248.1:0-1579 GCF_000327345.1 Myotis davidii
TATATTCCTAGCAGTGGAATCACTGGGTCAAATCATACAAATGACCTTAATGTGACCTCTATCTCTTGTAGGTGCAAGGCTGAGATTTTTGAAGGTCAAATGCAGACTCGTCCTGCATGTGGTTGAATTATAATGCATGTAGTTGAATGCCTAACCTTGCAGAGTACTTACTATTAAAGTGACATCATTTATTGGCAATGAATGGCATCCTGGAAAGTGGAATAAAGACATATGGGAGATCCCAATAAAACTGAGGAGCTTAATTCTATTTTGTCTGAAGAACCTCTAATGGCCTTCCTGATTTTTCCAGATGCTGATGATTCTCTACATGATCCACTCTCATCATCCCTCTTTGCTTCTAGACCTTTATTTAAACTCAAGTACCAAGAGACCCCAAAGGTTAAGATAGAGTTACACCTATGATAAATAACTGCATGTATCTACTTTACACAGAAAGAAACTTGGGTAATATATGTGGGAGTGGATATTAAGGATGTGAGATAATGGTCAGAGGAAAACAAAGTGGAATCAGGCCAAATGTATTGATATGAGACCATGAGGTAGGTATTCTGGATGCAGAGTTTTAGGAGGGAGGTTAGAAAAGGCTCTAACAACTTATCTGGTTGGTTGGCAGAAAGTGGACCAAAAAAGTGGCCTACATTACAGTTGAAATGCCAGAACTACCTTGGTATACAGTACAGAGAGATATACACAGTCAGGGAGAGTGAAATAGTAGAGCAGATTTATCAAGTAAGACCTGACCACCTGCTGTTGGAAGTTCCAAAGATTTCATCATGGCTCTGATGGGAAGGGAATTTGTGAAGAGAGCACCAGCATCCTTAAAGAGCTCTGTTGTTACTCTGCTATGTAGGTCAGAAACTATAGTGGAAACTTTGCCACTGAACTGGTGTCCTCAAATGTAGTGGAGAAAATTGGATGGCAGAATGTCAAGGAACAAATTGTCAGCAATTAATCATGGTTAGCTCTCTGTAATAGACAACACAGTCAAAGGTAGTTGTCAGAATAGTCAAATTCACAGAAACCTATGCTGTTGGCTAGTTGATCATGGTATCCCTATAAATGAAATAAATGAGCAGTCTAATAATTCTTACTGGATCTATATAAGTGATATAAGTATATGAATACTAAGCTAAATGTACATAATTCTAACTGAATCATCAACACAAATAGCTAAACCCTTTTTATCAATTCCCAGCCTTTAGTGCGTTTATAGGCTCCAAACTCCTTGAATTAAGGGGTGGATGGATACCTTTCAGAAAGCACTCTGCTGTGGCTTAAATTGTTAAAATGTACCCAAGTATTCTTCAAAGATACCTGTCACCATAGATCAGGGTTATTGTTCACTATGGAAAGGGAAATAGTGAGACTTTGGGGAGATTACTGGAATACTGAATTGACACTATTTCAAGGAGACCCGAACTTTCTGGAGGTCCAACTGTCAGAGGGAGAGCTTATGGAAGTCAGGTACTCAAAAGAGTCTTAGTTGAGATCCATCCCCCAGTGTAGCCATATTAGTGGAATGAACGCTATCTATACTAATGAAAGGGTAATATGCTAA
>NW_006380249.1:0-1581 GCF_000327345.1 Myotis davidii
CCTTCAGCTCATTCAGGCAGGCATTTAACAAGCACTTATTAAGTACAAATATGAAGATCAAGGGACAAATATCAGTAATCCAGTTATCTGCCTCTACAGAAGCTCTCATTCTAACGAGACATTATGAGTGTTAAACACAGACGTCTGAGCCGGCCAGAGAAGAACAGAGGAATTTTCTATTGGGTTGAAGCAGCAGGCATGGAATTGTTGAGGGAAGTCTCCACAAAGGAAAGGTATTTGGGCTGGTCCTGGAAAACCCTGCTTGGTACAAAAGAGGGAAGTTGTTCTAAGCAGAAGCAATAGTCTGAGTACCAAACTCTAAGGTGCTGTGCAGCAGCTCGGGAATAATTTGGAAATATGGTCCTTACCCAGACCTTACACACAAGCAAAATGTATGTGGCCACTAGTAGTGAAAGAGGAACATGGCACTTTCAAGTGAAATTAAAAAGCATTGCCGATTTTTAGCCTGCATAGACACCTGATACAGCTCTAGTCATGGATGGAGTTTACTCATCCACTTATCACCAGATACTTCTAGAACTATGCATCAGACACTGTGCTACATGCAGGAGACACAATGGTAAACATGAGCTCACGGGATGACGGGCAGGTGGGGAATTTGCCTACAAGGTGAGATTGAGCTGTAGTGTCTAAAAACCAAGGAACACTCCTCCACCAACATTTTAAAGTGACACCTAGCAATGTGTTGTATAGAGTTAATTCAAACCAAAATGTAATTGATAACTCAACTATTACTCCTTCTATTAAGGATATTTGCTTTTAAAAAAAATCCTCCTATCTCATTAAAAATGAGCAAATTTACATACAGAGACATATAAGGGAGTGTTGAAAGTTGGAACGGGGAAATTTATGTGGTTGGAAAATGAATGAAAGCTTAGACAAGCATAGTCCAGGCCTAGCACAGAGATTAGCAATCTTTTCACAGTAATAACACCAATGGTCTGTAGCCACGCCTTCTAGAAAGTCAGGCCACAGGACATTGGGTGGGAGGATGGGGGCATGGTTTGTAGTAAATGTTATATTTTAGTCAGGGCACAAATTAAAGAGGGGAGGCCAGTGGTTGCTCTTGACTTAGGCAGAATGGAAATCTAGCTAGCAATAAATCAGTGGCCTGACGACTCGCCTTATCTCTATCTTTGGAATGTTGTAATGTCTGATGTGGCATAATCCAATGAACAATAAATAAAAATCATAACTGTCAAGTAGAACACAATATGAAGGGCAAAGAATCGCACATGTTTGACAGATTTATATTTGGCTCTCGGGATTGACCTGGAAAATGACACCCAGGGAACTTTCCATATGATTATGAAAAATAATACAAGAGCAAGTGGAAAAAATGTTCAAGTCAAAATTCAATATTATCTCTGACTTTCTAAACACAAGAGGACTGTGGCCTTACCAAAAGCTTTATATATTATCAACATAGCTTTAGTGTTAAGCATTTGTTGTTAGGCATTTGTTTATTGTTAGGCATTTGCATTTTAAAATACCTTTCCTTTCAATTCAAAAAAATTACTTTGTGTCTGGTGAAGGCCTGGGAGGGGTGAGTGTGGGGTG
>NW_006380250.1:0-1581 GCF_000327345.1 Myotis davidii
TCTCCTCATTCCCCATGCCTGTTCTCTGGCCAATGTCTCCCCCACTCCCTATTGCTAGAATTTAAGTTCCATGAGAGTGAAGATTGTGGTTTGGTTTACAGGTGTCCCATGCACCTGGAACACACCTAATAGGTTCTCAAAAAATATTTGGTGAGAAAATGAATTAACAAATAAACGAACAAATGGGAACAGAGCATACCCATTATATGTTCATACTCTTTAGTCACCCAGACTTAGATTCATATCTGGGCTTTGCCACTCACTAGCTGCTTGACCTTTTTAAACCTTTATTTCCTCATCTACTAATGAAACAATAAATATTAGCTCATTGGATTATTGTTTAGATTATATAAATTAATGCATATAAAATGCTTAGCACCATGCCTGGAGCATAGTCTTTGCTCAGTAAATGTTAGATGATATTATCATACACCATTTATCATTATTATTGTCACTGTTTCATTTAATTTTCACACTAATCCTAAAGGCAAACATCATCTTTAGGGAAAGTGAACCAAGAGAGAGTAATTTCTTTGCTATCAGAGAGGGTAAATCTCCTACCTGGCCCACTGGATACCTCTGTCCGGCCACCTCAGCTCATCTGGGCCACGCCTGACTCTGGAGTCCTTGGCTACTTGCTCCACCTGAGGCCACCACCTGCCCACAACTTCCCGCCTTAGCTGAAGCATCAGGCTACAGAGCTTCCCCAGTCACTACCAAGGGGCCGAGGACACAGCCCAGAAATGCACAGCCACCTTCCCACGGACCTCAGATGAAGTCCCTCTTCGTTCCCCCTCTGAGATAGCTTCTCAGACATGTTTCTGCATAGTCCTCCCGAAGAAGCGCCTGTGGCTGAGCTCGTGTATCTTCCTACAGCAGGGATTAGACACACATCACCTCGCATTTTCTTCCCATCCTTCCCTGCCTCATTTTTCCTCACTCTTCTTGCCCTGGGATCCCGCCTCCCAAGAAAGAACCCATACGTCAGCCTTGCTTCAGGCTCTCTTTTCTAGGGAACCTAAAATAGATACCGGGCTTACCACCTAGATATGATTCCAAAGCCAGTGCTTTTCTACCAGTCATCCAACCCCTATGTTACTGACCACCTGCTGCATGCCCGGGCTCCTCTCTCCACATCCTGATGTGAAGTGTGGCGCCTGAGAGAAGTGGTCAAGGTGCGGAATGGCCACTGTGGGGAACAGGAGAGAGACTGCCTGCTCTCCAGGTTTGATTGGAACCCTGATGTCCAGCTTCAAGGCTGGTTTTATTTCTAAATGCCTGGTTCTCCAGTCTGTAATAGACCCCCAGACTAAGCACCCCACAACACAACTTTCCTCTTGTTTCTCCCAAAGCCTCCAGCATTTCTCCCTTGTCTACAGGATAAAATTCCAAATTCCTCATCATGGCATTCAAGGCTCTCAGAAGCCAGAAAAGGCCCTTTACCTGACGTTAGTCTAACCTGAACTCCATTTCTCCTCCCTGCCACAAGTGCAAACTCAACCTTTAAAGACCAGCTTGCTGAGAGAGAACCAAGATGGCGGCATAGGTACTTGCTGCCGTGCACAACCACATCAAAACTAC
>NW_006380251.1:0-1581 GCF_000327345.1 Myotis davidii
TTGCATGAATTTCGTGCATAGGGCCTCTAGTATCTTTATAATTACACACTTGGAGCACCTCTGGTCAGGAAAGGAGTTAGTCTTTCCCAGCTGTAGAGAGCTATGGACCTCAAAGAAAAGGTTGAATTTTCTTCCCTAAGGTTTAAAATTAGTATTTCTCTGCCCTCATCATAGTTCAAAGTACAGCAATACGAAAGTTACTTCCCTGTTCATCCAATCTCTAATAAACATGCATAGAGAACAGTTTACTATGGAAAACAAAGAGAATCACAGAATTCAAGTTCTAAAGAAACACCTGTATCTTCATTTGCAAAATAGGAATAATAATATGTCTACTTTACACTGTAATCAGGAGTAAATAAAATAATCCACTGTGTAGGACACATGGTAAGCACTCATGTAAGCTACAGGAAAAAGCAAGATGGAGATAATTACATAATGCTAGCATCTATCTCAATAAAAGGGAAATACAATCACACACACAATACACAACCACAGACATACACTGACCTGTTTACTTATATTAAAACCAATGAAAGAATAAATCATAAAATGTAGGGAGAAAGGGGGCAGGGTGTAGGGATCAGAGACAGAAACTAGACTTCTCTGAGCAGATCTTGTTTGGTAAATTTGGCTCTAGGCCATGTATTTAATTTTTTATATAATTATGCCATAGAATTAAATTTTAAAAAGCAACTCCTCAAAATCAAAAACAAAAGGAAACAAATAAATTTACATATATATGCAGTCGGTAATAAAGCCACACTTAGAATTATTCTGAGCAACTTTAAGACATAGTAATTCGACTATACAGTCCTAGTAGGGCATATATTATATGGACAAAAACAAAAACAAATCTTAAATCTTTTCAAAGACTCACACGATTAGTGGTACTACTGGGATTATTACTAGTATTCTGAGACTTCGGAGTGCACTGTAGGATAATGCAAATTAGAATTTACAATGGTGTTAACAGGATTTTCAGTATGAGAGAAAGGAAAAACGGGTAAGATCAATGATGTTAAATAAAAAACCTGATAACCTGAATTGGAATTATCAACATGAATTCATGATTTAATGTATCTTTAAAAGAAATTATACATTTCCTAGCTCTGCCTACTTAGAAGACATAGAAACCACGTGCACCCTGGTGCCCAGCATGTGGCCTCTCAGTACCATTTGCCACCGAAAGGACCCAGGGCTCCTTAAAGAAATGTATAGTTCAGATCTGGTGCAGGAGACAGTAAGATGAGCCTGGAATATCTTAACTTCCTTGCATTCTGGTCTAAAATCAGAGACTGCTAGTATTATGTCAAACGGACTTGGGGCCAAATTGTCCCACTAGCCTAAAATGAGACAGCTTGAGCAACAAAAAGGTTAATAACTGGAAGTGACTGAATAACATCAAATATGCATTTAAACCCCCGAGTTCATATGGTTAAAACAAAATCTCACTAGCCACATTTGGAAATCAAGTAATTATTATGAATAGAAAATTAAGGTGGGGCCCTGGCTGGTGTGTTCAGTGGTTAAAGTGTTGGCCCCTGAACCAAAGGGTCATGGGTTCGATTCCCGGTCAAG
>NW_006380252.1:0-1580 GCF_000327345.1 Myotis davidii
GTCGCGACCCACAGGTTGAGAACCGCTGTTCGAAATAATCTAAATAAGGTATGGGTGGAACTCTGGTATGGTCTATATGAGGGGAAAATTCTTCTCCATTTGTGGATCTGTGAAACCTAGAAAACAACTTATCTGCTTCCAAGGTATAATGGTAGCACAGGAATAGGAAAGTTATTTCCGTTAGGAAAGAGAGAAAATGGAAGTAATAAAATGGTTGCTAGTCTAAAACAAATTCCACCCATGGGGCAAATTCCGTTTAATTGCAAGGCTTGGGATAATCCTGTCTGGATGCTCTGTCCTCTGGCCTTTTGGGACAGCCCCACCCTTTTAGCTCAAGAGGATCCCAGTGGTTCAGTCATCTGTGGTGCTGCCCTTGGTGTTATTCTTCCTTTATTTTGTTTTCTTCTCTCTCCCTTTCGGTCCAGGCTGGAAACACTTCTGCTGGTATGAAATTCTCAAAAACCTTGTCAGTCTCTTATATAATTCATGGGGCCCAAACCATTTGACAAAAGGGTCCTCTGCAGAGCTTTCCTGGGTAGTCATGTATATATAACCATATCTCTATTTTGATTTTTCCTGGGTAACCATGTGTATATACCCATATCTATTTCTAACTTCTGTAGTGGTTGATTATATCCATGAGTCAGACAAATGATTGTCCAGCCACACCCTTGGCCCTGTCTTCAGAGCACGCTGTCTGTCTGGATAGGCAGAGAATTTTCCAAATCACCAAGTGCTGGGTCCTTTTTACTTAACAGTTTATCTCTTCTCATATTTTACTATAAGCACCAAGGAAAAAGTAGATCACAGCGTAAACAATTTTCTTAGAATTTCCTCAACTAAATATCTTAAGTTCATCACATACAAGTTCACTCAATAGCTGAACACAATTCAGACAAGTTTTTTGCCACTGTTACAAGAAGTGTCTTTCTTCCAGTATCTAATAACATGTTCATCATTTCCTTTTAAAGGCTCACTTAGAAGCACCTTTAGTGTTCATATTTCTGCCTACCATCTCGTCAGTGCAGTCTAGGTTTTCTCTATCAATCCTCTACTTATTATTCAGATCCAAAGCTACTTCTTCATTTTTAAGTTTTTGTTAGAGCAGCACTCATCAGTAACAAAGTCTGTATTAGTTTCCTGGGGCTACCAGAAGCTGAAAGAGGCAAGGAAGGATCTTTTCCTGCAGACTTCAGAGAGAACATGACCCTGCGCAACACTTTTATTTCAGACATCTAGCCTCTAGAACTGTGAGAGGATAAATTTCTGTTTATTACATCCAATATATGGTACTTTGTTAATGCCAGCCCTGAGAAGCCAAAACGGGTGTTAACCTGGAGGTACTATAGTCATTAGTGAAAGATGGTGAGTGTATGTGGTATCTGTATCGCTAGGATTTCATGCCATTTCTCTTTCTTCTTTTAAATCATATTTGTGTCTAGTTGCACTACAAAGTTTACAACTTATGATTTGCCTTTATCTCAGGAGAGTAGCCTTAAAACATTGGTAGGGATCCTTGGTACCAAGGGGCCTTCAAAAACTTTTGGAGTCCTAACTGGTTTGGCTCAGTGGGTAGAGCG
>NW_006380253.1:0-1581 GCF_000327345.1 Myotis davidii
AGGTCTCATTCTGGCTGAAAGAGTGGGAGAAGAACTCCCAGCACTAAAAGAAAGAACAGAAATCCCATTTTTCTTCTTTCCTTATTTTCTTCACTTTCTCACACACCGGCCCCCAGGCGATCCCGGGCTAGCATCAGCGGAGACAGAAATGGGATCCTGCAGGAGCTACATACCAGAAGATCTTCCTCCCTATTTGGTGGAGCTTTGGTTAAAAGACAGCGGGGAGAACATGGCAGGTTTTGGTGTGTTTTTTTTCTCTTTTCTTTCTTTTTATCTCTACCCTCTTGCAACTTGGCCCTGGATGCAGAATAATCAAAGTAGTACACAGAAGAGTTGGGTGCTGGGTTAGCAAAGCCCCAAAATTCTGGATGAAGAACTGCAAAGGGCACTTCAGGGAAAGTGAAAATAGTGGGGTGATTGTGGAGAAGTTTGGGACAGTAATCCCATAAAATTATTTACGAACTGTTTGACTCATGCATGCAGAGATCTGATTCTAATAAGCACAATAAGTAATTTGAAAGCTGAACTAACAACTAAACCATGACCTAGTTCCCAGACTGGCCAGTGAGGCACACAGGTGGAAAGATCGGAATACTACTACAAAGGATTTGAACCCTGAAGTGACATTGAGACAATAGCCCAAAGAAGGAACACTGTAACTTATAACTTGAACCTGACCTGCTCAAACAAAAAGACATTCCCCTTAGGATTTGACAAGACTCAAAGTCATATAACACAATACTCAAAATATCCACAAGTGAACCCAAAATTACCAGATATTCAAAGAACAAGGAAGCCCTCAACTTGTATGGGGAAAGACATTGATGTCCAGATGAAAGAGCTGTTGGAATTATTTGATAAAGAATGTAAATCATAAAAATTATTCAACATTGCAAATACACTTGAACCAAAGGGAAAAATAGAAAGTCTCCTCAAAGCAAAATATGATAGAAAGAAGAATTAATTGGTTTACTAATGAACTGAAAAAATAAGAATTAAAATCTCACTGAATGGGCTCAATAGCAGAATGTGGATAATAAAGAAAATAGTGAATCTAAAGACAGAACAATATAAATTACTTAGTTTGACATTAAAAAGATAAAAAATGAACAGAGTCTCAGGAACCCGTGCGACAGTAACACTATTACTGTCTCCAAGAGAGGCAAAAGAGTACAGTATTAAAAAAATAAACTGAAGAGATACTGGCTTAACTTTAGTGAAAGACATAAATCTATAGATTCAAGAAGCTCAGCAAATTCCAAACAGAAAAAGTTCAAAGGTATCCACATCCCCAAAACAAACTGCTATAAACAAAAGAAAAAGAAAAACCTTGAAAAACAACATGTTCCCTATAGAGAAATAATGATTTGAATGGTTTCTGCAAATTTCTTTTCAGAAACCATGGGAGTCAGAAACAGCATTGTTAAACTATAAAAAGAAAAATACTGTCAACCCAGATTTTGATACCAGTGAAAATATCTTTCAGGAATGAAGGATTAAAAAAGAAGAAAAAAAACACAAAAATAAAAATATATCAGATGATGAAAAACTAAATAAATCATTGCCAACTAATCTGCTCTG
>NW_006380254.1:0-1582 GCF_000327345.1 Myotis davidii
CATGCACCGGGCCTCTAGTGTAGTAATAAAAGAGCAAGCCATGTTTATAGCCAGTCAATTCAGTCGTTAACCCAACTGTCCATTAAATTGCATTCAGAAGGCATCTTCTCTGCTTTGACTATGTGCTTAGTATTGCCTAGGTGCTCAGGCAGCCCACACACTATCAGAATTATTTGATTAAACAGTAATGCCCCAGGCGACTGCTTCTGGGAGAGTGTTAATGGTGTTACACAGGAGGTATCAAGAAGCGGAATACAGAAGTTAGTTTCAGCTAGACCCAGAGATGGAAATGACTTTTCCCATGTCCATGCTTCTCTCATTGTAACAGTGCACCAAAGAATGGCTGATCCCCTGGAGAAAACATACCTGCCAAAGTGAACTCAGATATAAAGACTCAGAAGATGAGAGATCTATGGCAATAAGCAGCCATCTTAATTAAGAAGAGAAGCAAACAGGCTGTGCACCATGAAAGAGTGGAAAATGAAACCCTTACAGAAGCAAGAGATGAGAACATTCTTACTAGAATGTAAACTCTATAAGGGTAGGTATTTTTTTTCTCTTTTGTTCACACTTTTATCTAGACCTCTACCCCCAGTGCCTAGAACAATGCTTGGAGCTGGTAGGCATTCAATAAATATTTGTTTAAATGAATTCTGCAATTATTAATAAGGGATCTGACACAAGAAACATAAACCCCAATGCTGTATAGATTATGGGATCCACAGAGAGATCTAAACTGTACTACTCTTAAGATTATTCCCTCAAAATGCTCAGACCAGTATGGATATTCCAAATAACTTAGGAGATACCTTAAAGAGGCTCCAAATAACCAAATTTAAATAAGTGGAGAATAATGATAGTTTGAGATTATAATTCATTGAATAAAAATTAATCCATAATTCCATACTTATGATTTGATGATTATGATACTCAAAAAGGGGGGGAAAAAGATAGGGGCATGGCGTTGGCAAGATAGGGAGAAAGCTTATTTTCTTTATAGAAGAATGCCAGTTAATAAATGTAAAAGGAATGACTGAATTAGAAAAATCTGCATTTTCAAGCATCAGTATAATCATTGATTTAGAGACAGATCATAAGTGTTTCTAAAATCATTGGGTGAAATGTCGGGAATTAGCATATTCAGACAGTCTTAAACTCCACCAATTTATTATTTGCCACAAAGGAGGAATGCTAACTTTATAGTGAAGAGATCTGCTGGATTCTAATCTAACCAAATGATCAAACTTAGCACCACCAATAATGAAATTAGATGCTTGCAGTCATTCAGTGGGAGGTATATAGTGTTTCTATATGTTATCTAAAGATGCTTAATAAGTACTCCCAATAACTTGATGACTTGAAACAACAGTAACTATTTATTATTTCTCATATTTCTGTAAGGAATACAGGAAGGTTCTGGCCAGGAAGTTCTAGCTTGGGGTTTCATGTGGTTGCAATAAGACGTCAGGTGGAAAAATATCTGAAGGCTTGACCAGGGATGGACTGTCTACTTTCAAAATGCTACATGGCTGGCCAGTTGCTGTTCAAATGTTGGTTCTTCTCCACCTGGGCCTCTGCACAG
>NW_006380255.1:0-1581 GCF_000327345.1 Myotis davidii
TTATGACAACATGCTGAGGACACCGGAACACCCTCTCCAGAATGAGATTTCAATGCCATCCTCTGCATGGCTGTGTAGAAAATGAATTTTGCTGAGACTCTACTGTGAGCTCTAATGCCAAATTAGGAAGGATCTGGGTATCTGGCATCCATGTGGGTAGGACTAAGGGAGAGTCCCTGTGGTGTTAGCATCCTTTTCTCTGGGCTATAGTCCTCTGGTTTTTCATGGCCTTATCTGCACTGAAATGCCCACCACTTGTTCTAGACCTCTAGATACTGATCACAGAGAAATTATAGCTTGTGCTTGCTCACCCTGGGACCTAGGCCCCACTGGCCGTGATGCTCACTGCTCCCCTGGAGCACTGTCTTGTACACTGAGGTTGCTGTGTCTGCTTTTTTTCAGTGAGGATCAGGATTCATCAGTCCTGGCAGCTCTGGTCTCTGCATGCTGACTGCTGGGAAGGGTTTTAAAGTCTTTGGGTGGGAAGAATCTCTTCCTGATCAGAGTCCAAACTGAAAATGAATCCTCCATTTGCAATCATAGTGATATCTCCAGTGAAGTGTCATTAAACGTCTCCCAAACCACAGCAGTCTGGGACTTCTAGCCTAATGTCATGTGAGGTTTCCTTACAGAAAGATCTACATGGTAAGGGAGGTTGGAACAAGTCAGCACAAACAGAACTATAAATATCTTTATAGAGACAGATGCATGAAATCTAACTGAGTGGGGGAAACAGATGTAGATGAACAGCTGGATAAGACTACAGGTTTAAACCTATTGAAATACTAAGAAAGTGATATAAAAATAATATTAAAGAAAAACTTTCTCATGGTTCTTTTATCTTTTGCAGCATTTTTTATTTTTTCGCAGGCCCTTCAATCTTCTTGTTCATATACAAAGCACATTTTAACATAGCTGCAATCTTGTCACAAATGCAATTCACAGTTCTTGCTTAATATTGTAAGCACTTGCCATATTGCTCCAATCTTTATTTTATGGCTGCAGAAATGTCATTGTGGTGATTTACAAGATAATTGCAACCTATTGTTGCAATTTTATGTCTCCAGCTGCTTAATGTTATGGATAATTTTGTAAGGAACATCTCTGGATGTTTAGCTTTGTGATCCTGTTGATTTCCTTAGGATCAAATTCAAGAAGGAAGATGAGTTGGCCAAGGGGTGCAGAGCCCCTTATGAGGAGCAGCATTCCCACTGGTACAAAGCTACATGTGTCTAAGCCTAGTACTGATCTTGTTAGCTTGGTGCTCTAAGTCAGTAAATAGCACATCACCTGGCAACTGAGCAGAAGAGCCTAGGTTTTATTAGGCCCGGAGGGAGACCTGCTACTCTACAAGTTTTCTACTTTGCAGCAGAATATTCATGGGTGCCTTTCTCAGGTCTGCCACTGAGCAAAGGTTGTTCATTTGCGGCTGCCATATAAAGGCCTCTGGACCAACAGTCAAAAGGAGCAACAGTGAACCAGTGTGGAGATCCCAGTTCTTCTACTGTGGCTGCAAGGGTGAGAGTTGCATGGGGTAAAGGCATGCACGTCACTGTATTCTTGCAGTGAGAACACTGTGAC
>NW_006380256.1:0-1582 GCF_000327345.1 Myotis davidii
CAGTCTCTCAGGTGGCAGTGGTCCGGGCCAATCTGCCTAAATACCAGCCACCCCCATCCCAACCCTTTTGCTACGGAAATAATGGAGTGAAATTCAGTTCCCAGCCTGCTATGAGATTTGCCAGGTCCTGGTCTGAGAAATGCTGGTCTGTCTTCATAGGTCTTTCTGCTTCCTCTTTCTTGGCCTAGTGCATTAGAATTCTTTAAATTGCAAGTAACAGAAATCTACTAAAACTGGCTTAAGAGAAAAAAATGTACTCAATTAACTGGAAAAGTTCAAGATATAATGGCTTCAGCTGTGGCTGGAGCAAGTCTAATTCAGCATGACTGTGGCTAAGAAGATGCCACTAGAAATCTTTCTTCATCTCTTGCCTCTCTTTTTTCCTTCTGTTGTTTCATCCTCAGCCATTCCTCCCTAAATATTGATGAAGACACATTGGTCCCTCGTGAGTTTCTATTCTACCAATGTAGGAATCCCAGCAACATAGGATGGCCTCCTTTTCAGTAGCTCCAGCCAACGTCCAGGTACCCATTCTCAATGGACACCTTGGATCCTGTGCCCACTCCTGACCAAAATCCCACTGGTCAAGCCCATCCTCGGATTATAAACGCATCCCTGGATTCAGAAGTAGAGTCAGCTGGGCCCATGCCCTATAGACAGGGCGTAGGGAACACATAGGGAGAGCGGGTACTGGAGCGAATCCTAGATCCTAAACTCCATGTGAGCAGTGCCTGGCCTTTCCATCTCTCTATTTCGAGGGGGAGCAAAATGTCAGACCAGAAGAGGTGCTCAGCAAATATTTGTTGGATAAAGCAGTGCGGCCCCGGATACCTTGCACATCCTCTACCCGGAGTGCTGATCGGAGTGCTTTAGACCGTCTTTCCTGGCCTGCCTCCCTCGCTGCCCTGAATCCTTGAGGGCTGTGCCTGAGTCGCCATTTACATTCCGACCACTGAGCACGGTGCCTGGCACCTGGCGAGCACTCAGTAAATTTAATGAAAATAGATTAAAAAGGAATGAAAGTTCTTAGAGACCTGAAAGTGATGATAACAGTATAAAGACAAAAGGTTATAGCTTGTGAGGTTGAATGAGCAATGCGGGATATAGTTTGGGGAAACTTGGCTCAAGGCCAGAAGCCACCTGCGGTTATACCACCAGAGCTCATCCTGCAAGCAGTTGCCACTCCTGCACTTGGCCAGGTTTAGGGGCAGGCTTGCTATCATCTCAGCAGTCCAGACCAGAGGACACAATGGGAGCACTGACAATGCCCAAAGAAAGCTGGCATACTCTATGAGTATTAGAGTATTGTTCGATGGAGGAGGCATGCTCTGTGAGCACTTGAGTATTGTTGCATGAAGGGGCATGTTCTGTGAGTACCAGAGTATTGTTGGATGCAGTGTTGAGCACACATGGAGAGCTTCATGTGTGCCATGACTGGTGTTGAGCACTTTTGTACATGTCACAACAACCCCATGGGGATACGCTGCCTCTTTTAATGATGAGGAGACTAAGGCTCAGAGAGATTAGACACGTGCTTGAAGTCACTTTCCCACCAGGCAGGCCAGCTCCACAGCCTGTGCTG
>NW_006380257.1:0-1582 GCF_000327345.1 Myotis davidii
AATGAAGAAATGTTGGTCAAAGGGTACAAACTTCAAGCTATAGCGTTAATACATTCGGAGGATCTGAGGTGCAACATAATGACTGTGATTAACAATAATGTATTATATACTTGAAAGATCAGAGTAAATTTTAAGGGTTATCAACACAAAACAAAAATGATAATTATGTGAGGAGATGGGGGTGCTAACTAACCTTATTGTTGCAATAATTTCATAATATGTACATGTATCAAACCATCACAATGCTTTATTAAATATGACCTTATATGCCAATAATATCTCAGTAAATCTGAGCGGGAGGATGTGTTCTCCCTGGCATCCTCTATCATGGCTTATAATTTTAAAGTCAGAATGGAATCCAGAGCATATCAGCCTACTTTGTCCCATGCACATCCCTGACTCAACATGAGGATAGTAGGCCCACTGTCAGAAAAGGGGACGATATGTCACAGAGTCCATGTAGGGCCCAAACAACAATGGGTGGGTGAAATGGTTCAAAGTGAACATTGAGCTGCTGAGAATATTATAGCATTTCCACAGAGGGATACTTGGCAAATTTCATAGCAGGTGTCATGATATCTGTGGTTCTAGCCAAGAGTAAAACCTTTCAACCTAGACCCAACTCTGGAAGTCACCCTTGCTGCCAAAAGAAAGGCACTGGTGGGCTCCTCTCATGGAGACAGATGAAAGAGCAGAGAGCTCACGGTGTAGAGCATTCAGCAGGCAAAGATGTGTTTCTAAGCTCTTAATACTTGAGACTTCTGCCCTGTAAGCAGGTCATGAAATCAAACCATGTTTCTTAATAAAATAGACAAGAATAGAAAAATAAGTGAGTACCTGTGCATCACAATGATGAATACTGTCTCATTAACCCGCTTTCGTTTCATTAATATATGTACATATATTTGTGTAATGAATTACAATGTAAAATGTGTTTCTCAGTGTGAATCACAGTGAAAAAAATGGTTTTAAAAAATACTGCTTTAGTAAAGAAATAAAGAAAAAGGCCATAGTAATTTATGGCAGACATTTTAGAAAATGCCTCCTTACAAACACCACAAATAAAGACAAGGTATTTAATGTAAACTCTGAGATACTTGGGCCCCAGTTAAACTTCAATTCATTATGTCCATGAGACTATTGTTGAGACTGTGGTGATAGCAAATTATCTGTGGAATCATTGTACTGATTTTTTTCCAAGAAGGAGAGAATGGCAATGTATGGGAAGGCTCAGATAAAGGAGATGGGTGAGATGCATACGGAACTTGTTCAACAGTACTCCAGGAGGGGAAATTATAGTGAGTGAGATTACAATGGTGTGAGCATGAGACAAAGAGAAAATCTTTGAAGATTACTTTTTTGTTAGTTAAACATCCTATATTTGTAATGGCACTCAAATATAAGTAGCTTGACATTGGCTTTACCACTCTTAAAATAACCACAAGTGTCTTATATACGCAGATCTATTTTTTTAAAAAACCTGGAACCTGGACTGCATAGTTAAAATTATTTATACACCCCCGACTAGTGTGGCTCAGTTGGTTGAGCATCAATCCATGAACCAGTAGGTCAAGGTTTGATT
>NW_006380258.1:0-1583 GCF_000327345.1 Myotis davidii
CTGGACATTGGCTACAACAGCATGACTGGGACTCGTAGACTGAAGAAAAATGAGAAATAATTAGAAGCCTCATCCTTGAAATTTGTGTTTTTTTTCACTCTCTATCCTGGGTAAAAAAAAGAACTCCCCCTACCTCCCAAAAAGCCTATGTCTCCTAGTCTAGTTAAATCAATTACCAACTACCAAGGATTTAACAATTGAAAAATCTCTAATCCCCCTTTTATTCTCCATCCTACTGTCAATTCAGTTGGTTTATGCACTCACCTCATAGGATGAGCATCCTAACTGGTATCTCTGCTCCTAGCCTCTTCAGTCTCTAACTGCACAGTGCTATCAGCAACTCTAAAATAGTATTCTAAACAGGCTGTTCTATTTGAAATCCTCTGGTGTTAAGCCCACTGGTTCCAAACTCCTGAACCTAGAAAATAAAGCTTTATAAAAACTGATCTACAATTTATACTCCTTGGCCTCATGTCCCATCTCCTAATTTCTCTCCATTATTTGAACAAACTATTTGCACATGCCATATTTTTGTGTGTGACAACTTCTATGCTATTCTTTAAAACCCACAAATATGTAATTTTTAAAAATTTCCATAAAATATCCAGGTAATTAATTTGTCCAAACTTAGATCACTTATGGCCTTTATCTCTATCACAATATTTATCACAAAAGATTGTAATGGTGTTTGCATGTCTATTTTCCCTATTAAACAGTGTATGTGCTTCTAGGTCATAAGGATTACTGTATTTATTTCTTTGTCCTCGAACAATAGAAAGCAGTAAGGCTGTATTTGTCACATAATCAACAAGAAAAACCTCGTAGCCTTCTCAAAACTTTTGGTTTTGTGTTGAATACTAAACAGTAACCTCAACATGCTATTTCAACTCACACATAGATGGCTGAGCTAACTTCGCTCCAAAAGAATCATCCAGACAAGCTTATTTAAAATGCAGACTCCTAGGCAGCACATCAAACTCAATCATGGTGGGGTCAGGGGTTAGAAATGTTTCTTTTTAAGCCTGCCAGGCTGATTCTGATCAGTCAGGTTTGGAGATCACTGTGATAAGCTAAACAGATGTTCTTTTTATCCTGGTTTCTACTGTTAGGGAGTAAACCGATTTCAGCAATTTGTACAAAGAAGTATACTGCATCCAAGTGGGGTTTATTTCAGGAATGCAAAACTAATTCAATAGTCAACAATCAATCAATGCAATCCAACATCTCAATAGGGTAAAACAGAAAAATTATGTGTGTCCATTCTCATCACTCTTACTCAACATAATACTGGAAATCCTAGCCAGTGCAGTAAGACAAGAGAAGGAAATAAAAGGTATACCAATTAAAAAGGAAAAATTAAAACTGTCCTATTTATAGATGACATGATTCTCTACATGGCAAATCTTATATAATCCAAAAAATAATTCCTAGGACTAATAAGTGAATTCAGCAAGGTAACAGAATGTAAAACCAACATACAAAAATTAAATGTACTAGCAATGATCATAGAGAAACTGAAATGCAAACTAACTACAATTTACAATCGCTCAAAAAAATTGAGTATAAATCTAATAAAACATGAA
>NW_006380259.1:0-1584 GCF_000327345.1 Myotis davidii
CACACACACACACATCTTGATTGAGGGAAACAACTAATGATGTCATTAAATGTTTTTGAAAACATCTAATAGATAATACATAAACTGAAGATATACCTTACCCACTGTTTTTTTCTAACATTTTGCAGAGCAGCTTAGCTCATTTGGACCACGTTGTCCATGCTCTATTTTTTACCATAAGGTATTTACTATTTTTTGATTAACTAGAATATTTCATTCATTGAACTTCTGATATTGCTGCAATCATGTTTCTATAAGATTATTACTCATGCAACAAAATATTTTTAAAAACATATAACGTAACTCAACCAATCTTTGAAATTATTGTTTTCACAATTTTTGTCAAATGCAAGACCACTTCGTCAAGCCAGATTATGCATTATATTATTGGGCTTCTATTTTGCTAAAAGTCTGTGCTAGATAGACACTTCAAACCATTTAGAGTGTAAACTATCACTGAGACAATCACAGAAGTAATTGAAAGATTCAATAACTACTTCATTAATGATTTGTTGGGAAGCATACACTAATAAAAAAACTAGTAGGCCAATTACAAAATAAACTGGCCAATTAATTGAAAGGTATTCAGAAAGTTGTAATTAGGGCAGCAAAAGATGAAAAAATAGCTGATACCTAATTAACAGAATAAAAAGATAATGTTTATAAACCCAACCACATTTTTAGGAAGTAGATCCTTTAATGATAGGCCACTATTTATTGTTTCTCCTTAGCTATTTGATGGATTAGGAGCTTGGATTATGAGGAAATGGATCAAATGCAGAGATAAAAAGAGGAAGTGGAGAAAGTGAAGCCCATAATATATCAGACGGTTTGGGGAAACCTTTCTTTAAGTCAAGAATATTTAATAAATCAAATAAAATTAATAAAATGCATGGTACGAGTTGATTTTTGCCTTAGACATATGAAATAGAGAAGTTATACTTTCAAAGTAACATAAAGGCTTTTAATGCCACTTCAATTGTTGGAAACAATGGAAACCATAAAGGCCTAAGCCCTCAAGAATTCTGAAAAGGTTATGGGATATAATTTTAAATATCACAAGCAACAGTATTGGCAAGTTAGAATGAGTGTGTAAGCCAAGATTGTCTAGATTTCCTAGTGACAAGTAAACCCCAGTGAATAGCAAGGTTATATATTAAAAAAAAAAATAAGTGGAAATTCTTGGGCCGTTGAAAATGTTGGGAAGGGATAACAGCTGTCCATAAATATTAAAATGTACAGTAGGTGCAATTTGGTTAACTCAACAGAACTGCAATAAGCATTCTGACAGGTAGTGCATAGGGTTGAACATGACTGCTTGGATCAAACCATCACTTTCAGAAGTTATGCAATTTGAGGCAAGCCTTAAAATCTGCTCGATTTTTATTTTGTCATATTTAAAATGCAGGTAATAATATCGTTGCTATAGAACTGATATTAAAATTAGTGTATGTGAAGCATCTAAGTTTATGCCAGCTTCCTAGGAAAACTGTATTGAATGTTAGCTATTATTAATCGTGATAAAATCAATTCAAAAAACCCATCATCTGTATGTAACCTATACCTTATTAGGAAATGAAAAAA
>NW_006380260.1:0-1584 GCF_000327345.1 Myotis davidii
ATTCTCAAGTATTGATACATGTGTGCATTCACAAGCTCTTTAAATGAGATCATAGGTGATTTTCTTTGTACCACTCTCTTACAGGTATGCACAGAAGCACGTATTTTAGGATGTTCAAATTAATAACGATGTAGTTATAAATTTTATCCTGCATGCATTATTTTTTCAAAGTAGATTTCACATATTATTCCCATCAAAGATGACAAAACTCAGCTAAACCTATTTGGCATTTTTATTCGTCCCAAGAATACCTTTAGACTTTTATGTCAATATTGTTTTCCCCTAGAGGTGTGCTAATGCACAGCCACATGTGTGTTTTAGATTGCTCCAATACTGTCTTCCAAAGAAAATTAGCTTTGTTACATTTCCAAACTTAGAACAATAAAGATAGTAAAGATGAGTCATAGCTCTGACACTAGTTTAGTACTAAAAGTAGTTATTTATATGAGCTAATCTAAAAGTAATAACTAAAGAAAGTGTTCTCACTCCCTTCGGAATACCCAGGAGGGCCGATAACCTATTATTGGTATCTACTGTTAATTACAGAATGTCCGTAACACTGCGGGAAACGCTGTCTCTAAATGCTGTATTCCAGTCTATTTTTAACAGAGCAAAGCAACGGCTTACTTAATAGGGCAAACCTCAGTGGAAGGTGAGGGGTGTTGTGCAGGGGAGGATGGGAGCATGTTCTCACAAACTCAGAGCAAAGATTCTGCAGATGAACTAAGGTGGGTGGGATAAATGCAATGAATTGAGCTCTCACGGCAGACTTATCCTATTATTTTATCACTAGTGAATTAATCTGTCAAACATCAAAAGATTAGAACTAAACTTTACCTGCGTTTGCTAACACCTTCAACTCTTTTCTGTAATTTCAAAGTATCCTACTGTTAGGGTGTTCTAGTCAAAGATGAGTTCAGCACTACTTCAGTTTAGAAAAGGTTACTGCCCCTAAACATACCATACTTTCTACAGCCCCCTCCAATTTCTTTCTGGGTGAATAACTGATTTTTATACAGATAAAATATAAATAACCTTGTTTGTAAATAAATACACACACATGCATATGATAAGTGTGATAGGATGACTTTAAATTATAGCTTCAGAGAGATGATGAATCATTGGCTTCGGGAAAATAATGACCTCACAGTGAATTCCTACTATGCATTTTCTCTATGTATTTTTCCTCCACCAGAGACTTTTAAAAAAGAATCTATTAAAGACTATTCTACCTTTGAATGAGCTTTGAATTACCTCTGCTTCTGTCAAGGCCCATTTATCAACTTGACAGTGTGAGTCTGTAAAAGCAAATAAGGGCAAGAAGGGGTCATGCACTCTCGCCTTGGCAGCATTAAGCTCCTTTTCCACAAGGGAGAGGCGTCCTCGAGACAGCTGTAGGATTTTACACAAACTCAGCGAAACAACACAGCGTGTCTCTTTCCGGATGGCCCTGTATAAATTGTGTCTGATATAAATCCGAATGCCCTCCCTGGCAACAGAGCCTTAACAAATACATATATTTGTTCGACTGCATGGATCTAATGTACTTAGTTTTAAAATGCAAAGGTAAAGGAGAAAAAAAAA
>NW_006380261.1:0-1583 GCF_000327345.1 Myotis davidii
CAGTGAGTGAGTGGTCAGTGAATGTGAAGGCCTAGGATTTGACTGTCCACCACTATAGACTTTATAAACACTGTACACATTGGTTACACTAAATTTATAAGCCATTGCCAGATTAAAACAAGCACAAGAGAAAATGATGCAATCTAGGTTCCCAGTAAACACAAGGTGTATGAAGCTTCTGTTGCACAAACCCAGAATACTGCTTTACAGCAATGTTACTTAATAAGTAGAAAGACTACACTCTAAAGTAATAATAAAGAGTACAGTACAGTAAATACATAAACCAGTAGCATGGTTGTTTATTATTCTTATCAAGTATTGTGTCCTGTACGTAACTGTACGTGCTATACTTTCATGCACCGGAAGAACAGGTTTGATTATACCAGCATCGCCACAAGCTCAGGAATAATGCATTGCACGAAGACAATGAAGACGGCCACAATGTCACTAAGCAATAGGAGTTTTTTGGGGGGACCAAAACGTAGTTATGCGGCACGTGACTATATCTGTTTGTATTTAAATCTCCCAATTGCCACAGAATGAAGCTCTGAGTCCTAATGGCCTGCAGATGCAGATTATGGAATTCCTAATCCATTACCTTGTTCAAAGATACAAAGACAACCCCAGGTGTCTGGTTTTAGAATAGATTTTAAAATTTTGTGTATTTATTTCCAAACTAACATTCATGATTAATTTATAAGGATTTTTCTTTCTTTCTGTCATTTCATGTGTATGGAGTGCCTACTATGGGCAGGGTAGAATTCTAGGATTTGGGATATTAGTAAAGAGAACAGACGTGTTTATGAACCTTGTTTTTGCATAATTTGCAAAATTCTCTATTGGATTCGGCTAGTTTTATTTACATGTGAACTATATCTCTATCACTGGAATGCAGTGCAATCAGGAACATTTATAGTTAGTTACACACTGTGATCTTTGTGTGAGAGAAGAGTTATGATAATTAATCTCATTCTCCTTGTATAGCAATTGTGCCTCGTGTATCTTTATTCAACAGAAGTTGAAGGAAACAATCCTTCCTGCCTTTCCTCCACTCTATCACCTGCCAGTCAAATAATTAATCTGCCTACCACATCTTGAATAACTATAATTCAGAACCTCTGCAATTCACATCTGGGACAATGGTAGGGCGGAAAAAATCATAAAAAAGGAGTTTCTTGTAACCTCTTAATGTTCTACTTTTTCTGTCTCTGGCTTCCTTTTTTACTTTCATCAGTGTTGTCATTTGCTCTACTTTTAATTCACTGGGGCCAAAAATGCCACGTGTGTTGTGGCATGTAGAACTTGCATTTTCAAATGGAGACTTTCCTGGTTGCCCTGTTGAGCTGAGGTTATGAATGGCTCCTGCTGGTAGCAGAATACAGCTGTGGAATGTGTTAGGTTTCCATGTTGGATGCTTTGCAGTCCAATCAATATTCCTCATTGTTGGAATTATGTTTGTATTATAAGACATAAAAGATTTGAGTCAAAGGTTAGAGGGCATTTACGTGCAATTCTTATCCTACCATGACTGAAGAACTTTTTTTATTTTCAGATCCATAATCTTTGATGAATAATGTTTTTTT
>NW_006380262.1:0-1584 GCF_000327345.1 Myotis davidii
CCCCCCCCCCCGAGGCTCCAGGGAGGACAGACGCGTGGAAAGGGCGGGGGGGGGGAATGCATGTTTGAGAGCCAGGAAAGCCTGATCCTCTGGCGCAGGCCGTTTATTGGGCATCACAAATAATTTCTGGGTTTTTGTGTGTGTGTTTTTTCCCTCCAGGTCGTTTGAGTCTTTCTCGTTATTTGAGCCAACTCTTGCCCAGCAGGATGGGGAAATGGACCGAAAACGATCCTATTATTATATGCCCGTCACTGCAGAGATAGATTACACGGCTCTTTCTTCTTCTGACAGTGCGTGGACCATTTAGTTCGAATATTTATTTCAATTGCCCCGTGGTTTTACATCTCATTTCTCCTAACAGGGATGTCTTCTAGCTTGGCTTTCGGGGGAAATATGTATACTGTGCCTCGAGTCTGTAGACTCCCATGTATTACTGCTTATAAATCATAATTAGTTACTCGTCATGAAGGCCATGTAAGGAAAAAAAGAAAGGCCACCAAAGAGGCTTTTTGGAGCTTCGGGGAGAGCTATGGTGCGGATGCAAAGAGGATGCTTTCTGCCTGACTCTGCCTGGTCAATCTAATGAGGTTCCGCGCACGCGTGGCCCTGCTTTATCGCCCAGCGGGTGAAAAATAAAATCATTGTTGTGCTGAGCGCAGGTGCCTCTGAGGTTTTCCAGTGTGGCACACGAGGGCACCTTGCAGATGGGGTCCGGAGGATTAAGGAAATGGCCCTGCAGTGCAAAGGAGGAAGGCCTGAACAAAGAGAGGAGCTGAAACAGGGACCATCTCAGGGATGGAGTTCTCATTTCCCTCCCTTGGAGCTGCCCAGGGCCCGCACAGCAAGCATTTTTCTTGCTACTGTTTAAGAAAAACAACCTGTCTGTTTATTGTGATGGCAGAATCCACACAGTACACAGTGTGCCCCAGGTGATGCTAACGGCAGGCTTAAATGGACCCCCAGGGCAAATTGGAACTCTGAGCTTTTTATGTATTTTTATTTGTCCCCCAATTTAAATTTTCTCAGATCCAGCATGATACATCACCTGAACTGCCTTGCATGACGCTGAAATTGGATCCTTTAACACAATTTGAGTAACACGGAAGTAGGTGGTAGCCTCTCTTTTTCTAAAAAGCAGTTGTAAAAATTCGGCAGTGACTGCACTCAGAAGACTGTGAATTCCTGTTATAAGAATTTATTTCTCAAATTTCTCTCTCTTAAAAGGATTATAGCATGTGCCCTATAACTGGTGAACCAGTGAATCCGTGAATATTAGTATCTCCTTAAACTCATCCTCTACTTACCTCTAACTTCAATCTTTTGCTTGTTGTCCTCACATATAAAAACAAAAATCTTCTCCACAAACAAAATCTCTAATCCTGGCCATGACTGAATGCAAGCCAATGGCTATTCTTTTGCTTTCCATTTATTTATTCTCTGTCTTAGCTCTAAGGGATTATCCAGCTCCCTGGGTGTATGAAGCAGGCACCTTTTGCTGAGTGCTGTTCTAGTCGCTGAAGATGCTGTTACAAACAAATCAGAGACTTCAGAGAACACATAGCCTAGCAGGGGAGAGGAGGGAAA
>NW_006380263.1:0-1584 GCF_000327345.1 Myotis davidii
CTACAGGATCATTTTAGCCTCTTTCTCTTGCCTATCTGTAAACTCCCACTCTAATAGTGAGAAATCTGTCTCCCACCATCTTCCATTAAGTTATTTAGTCAATCCCAGTGTACATGTGTAGCAGTTTCATAAGTTTTTAACCCACAGATTCACAGAAACAACTTCATCAATTAGAGTGTATTTTTATGTGCAGTTCCTTCTGCATTTAGTCCTAATGATTCTACTCATTTCCAAAGTGACTTAGTTGAGCATCATCCCCCATCACCCTGTTCAGTGAGGTTGTCTCATACAGATTCTTTTATTAAAAATCTGCATTTCGTATATGAATACCCCAAACTCCTAAATTGCTATTTTTCATTTCATACATTAATGTTCATTCTTTGCACCATAAAGTTCTATGAATATTGACAAATATGTTATACATGTACAATTAAAGCACCATAAATATAAATTTTACCTCTCTAAAATACATACATTGTGCTACACCTATTTAATCCCTTCCCTGCTCAGATTCCCTAGCAATCACTGATCTTTTTAGCTTGTAAATAGTTTTGCTTTTTCTAGAATGCCATGTAATTGGAATCACACAGTGTTTTTCCTTTTCAGTTTGGTTTCTTTAACTTAGCAATATGATTTTCAAATCACCAGATACAAGTATGATTGCTGGGTCATGCAATGAGACTATATTTAGCATTGCAAGAAACTGCCCAGCTATCTTCCAAAATGACTGCACCATCTTGCATTCCCACCAACAATGAATGAAGAGTAACTATTTCTCTACATAGCTGCCAGCAATTGGAGTTGTCAGTATTTAATTTTTAAAAATTAGCCATTCTCATCAATAGGTAGTGGTAAAACTCTTGTATTTTAAAAGGCAGATAAATGCCTATGGTTAGATTTTTTTTAAAAAAATGATATTCAATAACAGCTCTCTTAAGTGTATATTTCCCTGTTTATATAAAGAAATCGTAATTCCTTGATGGAGAAGGGCATCAAAATTATTTAGTGAAGCCTTGGTCCCTGTACCAACATCTTAGTCATCACCAGGAAGCTTGTTAGAAATGCAAACTCTTGGGCCCTCACCCAGCCCTACTAAACCAGCATCTGCATTACAACAAGACCCCCAATGAACCAAGCACATTAAACTTAAGAAGCATTGTTCTAGAATTGCAATATGATAGGTATACAGAGGTGGAATGGACCTGGTCCCTTGGCAGGTGAGGGAGGACTCTCTTCTAAAGCTCTGTGTGCTCTGTGTGTGCAATCGTGTTGCTAATCCTCTCGAGGATTCTTTCATTCTTTCTCAAGGAAGGTGATGGTTTGCTCAAGAGAACACAATTACATACAAAGAACAAATAAGCTAAGGCTCATGGCCATTATACAGTAATATAAAAATCAGCTCAATGCAAAACCATGGTAAGTCACTGAAAAAATTACACTTACATTACACAAACATAATCTACAAATCCCAGTAGTTGTGTAGGTGAGGCAAGCCCGTAGTCACTGAATACTCAGTAAGAACTGTGCTGCCACTCACATTACTGTAAAGTGCCTGGTTGATATTTGGCCTCCAGGAAAAGCTAA
>NW_006380264.1:0-1584 GCF_000327345.1 Myotis davidii
AGATCTACTTCTCTGGATTTTTTAAGTCTGTGTATTACAATTTCACAACATCTTTGAAGTCTACTAGTAACTCATCTTTGTCATATGACTATTTACCAAAATAAGTTGGATATTAAACATATATACAAAATGTATATATAATATACTTATAGCATATAGTATACACACTGGCCTCCATGTTTTTCTGAGATAAGTCCCAGGACATGACCATACCTAGGCCTTTTCTCTTACTCTTCACTCTACCTAGAATTTTTCATCAAAATATACCTGTGTGATTGTTCCCCTTCTTTCGGTATGTATCAGCTAAAAATTCCCTTATTAGAAAAATAATCTGTGGCTTATCCTTGTTCCCTATTGCCTTCCTTTATTATGTTATCATAGTCACCAGTTACAAACTAAGGTATAAAAAACAACAACGCACCTTTCTTCATTTTCCTATAACTTCCCAGAGCGTATTTTGAGGGAGGAAGGAATAAAGGTAAATTCCAAAGCAGAACACTTAAGTCATTTCCAGTTAAAGCTCATTCATATTTTTATTTCTTATTCATTACAAGTTGAACATGGTCAAATTATAGATATCTCCTTCCTACTCTAACTTCTGAGGTTCCTAGGAGTCTTGAGCGATTCTTATCCTCTTCTGTATAAATATCTCCTAGTGTGTACAATCATCCATGTGACTTTTGGACTTGATCATTCCTGTTTATTAGCTGTTGTCTTTTTGTCATCAGTGGGGGTGAGTGGAAGTGTGTCATTGAAGCCACTGAATCTCATCTGGTGTCTTGTTCATACTCTAATATCTGAGGCTGTAATGGCCTTGTCATAATTATTATACCATGTTTAGGTGAAGTCTCCTCCTCCAGCTGTTTTGCTTTTCCTTTTCAGGGACATGAAATGTTTCTACTGCTCCTCTATGTCTTCTTTGACCTGCCTTGAGGGGACTCTGACTGTCACATCGCCCTCCCTGGCCCTATTTCACATGCATCCCTCTCTATTCTGTCCCCACACAGGGGCACCAAGGATTCCTCTGGTGATGGGTACCTCCTGGAGTTCCAGTTCTGCAGAGAAGGATTAGTAGCAGATACTCATCAATCCACTCCTAATTATTATTCCTTAAGAGTGCCATCGGTTTTCTGTTTTGAAGAAAGTCCTCCTTGCTGAAAAGTGAAAGATTACCAAGATAGGAAATCACTGGGGTGGAAAATGTTGATATGAAAATGCTATACATTCCAGATAGGCTGACACATATACAGATACTAGTTATGATATATTACACTATGTTTTCAGTTGTGAAAAAGAAAAAACAACAACAACAACCTTCTCTAATTCTCCTTTATGCCATTCAGGATTTCTTTGCTCAGAGAACGGCTACTACATCCTGGGAGCATCCACATCACCTAATTAGAGTGAAATATCTGGTCTTTAACCATTAGACAAAGCCCTTCTCAGGAAGTTATCTTGTATATCTTGCATACATCACTGGATCATCAGGGATCCTACCAGGGCATCCAGTCATTGATGCAAAGTACTGCATCTTCACTTTGCACATTAGTTCAAGGCAGCAATTTCTCTTACCCCTTTTGCTCC
>NW_006380265.1:0-1583 GCF_000327345.1 Myotis davidii
AATAAAATATATTTTTTTAAAAAAAAGAAGCAGCTCTGGATTCAATGCATGTCTGCCTCTAACTAGAAAACTTGATTTTGATGAAGCAAGATGCTTCATCTCGCTGCCCTTAGCTGCTTCAGCACACTCTTAATACCAATGCAGTTATTCAATCTTTCTGAACCTCTAAAATAGCACTAATAACATACCTCATAGGGCTACTTTAAGAATTATATGAGGAAATGCATATAAAACATTTGGCATAGTACCTGACACTTAATGAGTCATCAAAAATGGTAGTAGGTATTACAGTTATCACCATCTATCATTATTATCATCATCCTCCTCTAAAAATGTAAAGGTTGAGCTAGATGAGTGCTATTTCAAGAGCTTCTCTGGCTCCAAAATCCTATAATTCTTTAAGTCACTTTCTGTTTCTTTTCTTTCTTGCTTTTTCATTAGGGGGCTGGACGGAAAAGAAAGGAGATAAACTTGGCAAAGCATGACAGCCACAAACACTTGAACACACTTGTTAATACACAACCAGGTTAGAATACAACCAGGAAATTCATCAGTAAGAAAAAAAGAGTGCATTTTACCCTCCTCAATGGAAAAGTCTTAGTCTAATCCTTGCATTCAACTCACAGTATGTGGCAAGTTCACTCACAATACACTACCTCTACTCCCATGAGCACCAAGGACAATGCCCTCTTGGGCCAGCACAAACTGACTTCACCAACTTCATCTTGACTGTCCGCAGCTCCTTAGAGCAGCCCTAAAAGAAAGCACAGTGGCCAGTCCACCCATTTCTAATAATGACTAATCCTTCCACAAATTATTTCTGTAAGTGCCTTTTCCTTAATATAATGTAAATGTTGCCAAAATCAAACATCCTTCCCAAAAGTTAGCCTATAACAAGAGGTGTTCAACTTTATCAAAGCCAAGGTGCTAAACTGTAATTAAATTCAGATGAAATTACATTTTCTTTTATCCATTCATTCAATGTCCATGATGTGTCAAACACAGAAGATGCCAAAAACTAATAGGATGGATAAGTGAGGACAATAAAGATGAGGCCTAAGTTTTTGGCCTAAGTGACTGAGTGAATGGGAAAAGCTACCACAGGAGAAAAAGAACACAGGTGGACAAGCAGATTTTACTGAAGAATGTAATGAATTTCATTCAGGTTATTCTTGGATATGTTGAATTATAGGTACTACTTGAACAAGATTCAAAGAAAAGTCTAGCAGGCAAACTAGAAATGAGTATGAAACTCTGCAGATTACTCAGAGCTTGGGATATAGCCCAGAATTATAAGCCTGTCAGTGGCGGTTGAAACCATGCAAAATATAAGAGCTTACCCAGGAAAAAGAGAATTGAGAGAGAAGAGAAGAGAGTCAAGTACAAAATCCAGAGAACACTAACTTTTTAAAGAGGCATATTGGGGAAGGAGAGCCTTGAAAAGACACTCCAAAAAGTCCGTACAAAGAAACCAGGTACATCAGTCAAGGGAAAGACACAGAGATTCAAGGAGGATGTAAGGCAAGCACGCATAACTTGTGGCCCGTGGACCACATGCGGCCCACAACGAATATTTTTGCAGC
>NW_006380266.1:0-1584 GCF_000327345.1 Myotis davidii
AAAAAAAAAAGGAGAAAACTACCTCTTTTCTCATTTGCCCCTTGGAAAAAGTTTTGTTTATTCCAGGGATATGCACACCCATAGATTATTCCAGACACAAGCAATTTTCACCAAGAAAGCGCACAGAATTTAAGCCACATGGGGAAAGATTTTGACAATAAAGTTTCATTTATTGAATATGTCTCATCAAATTATGGAATATTTCCCAAAGTATCTTCAAAGAAAAACTAGTCTTTTGAATTACTGCATGCAAAGTAGTTTCAAATGGTCCATTACACCTGGAAAATATTGCTCTATGTATTCCCCAGGGAAAAAATTACCATCCACATTAGCATACTTGAGGCCCTGAAAAGTTCTACAGTAAATAATATAGTTTACTTTTATTCAACTCACATATTCACAAATTCATTGGCCTCTTTTTGGTTATAATCTTTCTGAACACACTCTCAGAACTGCTGCGTGATGATTTTTGAATGTCAGGGTTACACTGCCTTTCTCCTAGTGAAATCCATGGGAAGTGGCCATTCCCTTGGTAGGTGTTTAATAAATATTTGTGAACTGATTTACTGATTCATATGAGAAGGAAAGGAAGTGGATAAGAGAGGAAAACTAAATACAAATCAATTATCAGGAATTGTATCTTCAAGGGAACCTTTAAACAAAACCAATAGCTTGTCAAATAGAAGCAAGTGTAATTTGTAATTCTGTCAATACGAAGCAAAGTTATTGCCCAGGAAGCCATCTAGCTTGCAACATTGCTCTCCCCGGGGAGCCCTGGCTCTCAGGGAGGAAAACACCATGTAAAGCTCTCAATGTGCAGTCACTGCTACAAGATCATAGAGGATTAAGCATCTCAACAGCAGTGACAGAAGCATAATCCCTGTCATCACAGCATTCACTGGAAGATCCCTCACTTGGGAAAAAAAGTCATTTCTTTGTATCCTCATCCTATGTGACTCCAGGAGTACAGTTGACCCTTCTTTGGTGCTCTCTCTGCAATAGGGAGATAGCAGAAGTAATCTGCTTTATAAATAACTACATCTTTTATGATACACCAAAAAGAGAACTGGACTGGAAGCCAAAAAAGGCAGCAGGCATCTCTGTCTTTTCCATTTACCAGCTGGGTCAAGTTGAGTAGTCCCTCAACTTATCTCAGTCCCCATTTCTGATCAATTTAAACATGTCCTGGATTATAGGATCTCTTCTTTCTAATTGTGGGGGGAAATATTTTACAAAGAATACCTCAATATTCCCTTGCCTTAGATGCAAGAAAATAATGTCCCAGTAAATGTTTGCTTTAATTGATTAGGTTGCCTAATCTAACTGGATCTGCCATGTGCCTTTAAAACATTACATTTAAGTCAATAATCAGAATGCTCTGAGGAAAAAAATTTGACCCCATTAGTATAAAAAGATGGCAAGGACCCCAAAGAGTGCATTAGAGAAACAAGGTCAACTTTAATAGCATTTTACAGTTTACTGTATCTTTAGAGAACAAGCCATGTATTCTAACCCTCATCATCACAACTTGTTACAGCCAAGTCAAAAGATTTTTTAAAATTTTTATTGAATTTACTGGGGTGA
>NW_006380267.1:0-1585 GCF_000327345.1 Myotis davidii
CCTACAATGTACACTTTTATATTATTAATATGTTAACATACATTAGAGGGGAATAAAGCTGATTTTCATAGTCATGTAATTTTTGTATTTGGCATATTATTATCACGAACTGTTAAATAGATATAGAGAAAGTGAAACTCTTTATTCCAACATTCCCCCCAAATGACTCCAATTCTGACCTTTTTATTTCCAGAGCTCGTTACACATCTCCTTGAAACCATAACTTAGGTCTCAGATGACAAAATATATTAACTTTACTATTTATCCCACAGCATAGAAGAGTGAAGAACAAAGACCATCTGGTCAAATGACAAACCCAGCAAGTTATTTTTGCCTCTGTTGAGAACTCCTCCTTCCAACATCCTCCTTTTCATCCCCTTTGACCTACCCACCATTCTCATTTTCTAACTTTTGTTCGACATTTGCCATGTTTGTTGGAGAAGGAAAATAGAAAGATAAGCATGATGCTGAGGCAAGACCTGTCAGCGATGAGGCATTGTGCTTTGGGGCCATAGGCTCAGGGATGGGCATTTCGCACAGTGTAGCTGGCATCTTCACAAAACCCTGAAAAGTGGGTATTGTCATCCCCTTTTTCAAATAAGGGAATGAAAGCTGAGAAAGTTTAAATAGTTTACTCATGGACACATAGCTCCTATGTGTCATGGAGAAGATTCACAAACAAGTCTGTGTGCCTCTTATGAAGCTTCTGTATGTAGGCCACCGCCTGTGCTGAAATTCCCCTTGGGGAAGGGTTTGGGTCTACTGTTACCAAACTAACAAAATAAACGAACATTCAGCAGAGGAATACTAATGAAGAAAATGCATCAAAGTTGACGCTGAGTGTCTTTAGCCTGCAGAACCATAAGCATATTTCCTTTATTCCTAGTTCCCAAATTTTCTATAATGAACATTCACTCTCTTAATAATGTGAACAATACAACGTTAGAAGAATTAAACATTAAAAAAAAGACAAGGCATTTCTACTAGAAACCATTTCCTGACAATTATCACTCTTCCCACTGGTGTTTGTGTTTAGTTTGGGAACTTAAATATTTTAAAAAGAAAGAAAGAAATTCAATCAAACCAAAAATCACACAGAATAACAACCAATATCCAAAGAAATGCATTATTCAGTATGGGACAGCAAGCAACGGCTTTATCATTTTGGATTAAAAACAATCTTAACACTTCTCATATTATTCAGCCAACCATCTAGATTTGCCCTGATATGAATCAGAATTAAAATTTAAAAACATTCTTTTCCAAGTTTTATCTGCAACCTGGATTCGGAAACTTGCCTCATTGAAGAAGCCCCTACTCTACCACAAGGTCACAGGCTGTGCCTCCTTAATTCTGTCTCTCAACCTTTCTCCTTCCTTCCCTTGCTCCCCTTTCTCCCATCTTACAAGGGGCAAAGGGCCCTGTTTGCCTGGGCAGGGTGGTCTGCACGCATATCTGAATCAGCATTGTTGAATTTGGACACATTGACCATCCCCCCTCAGTCACTACCTCAGCCATTTCTCAGGAAAGAAACTGGATGCTAGTTCCCTTCCAGCCACTGCATCTCATTTTCTCATAAATTAAA
>NW_006380268.1:0-1585 GCF_000327345.1 Myotis davidii
AAATGGATGTTTTACTTTTGATGAGAACATTTGAATTCATAAACTATAGTTTTTAATTTCTATTTACTTTGAATAAATTAATTCGGCATTCAAGCTCATGCCAGGTTGAATCTGAGAAACGAGCCTTAGGGAACAGTTATATTACAAATCTAGATACTTATTATTACTTGACTAATTTTAAACCATGAAAGCTAATCAACCACATGATAGCGTTGTATGTTTTTAATTAAACTCTCAAATTAAAAGTCAAGCATTCCACTTTCATAAATTTTTACATTCCAATATAGTTATCCAATTTAACAGTATATCAAATGCTCTTACATGACTCAGATAATTTTTAAAATCCCTCCAGGTAATTGTATATTTTATGAGCAGAAACTCATTTTAACTTTGAAAATGATACCATAGCCAACCTTTTTTAATGCTTTATGCAATAGTCTTTGTGCCAAAGCAATAGAATAAGACAAATAAGTGTAAATTAACTTTGTTTTCCTCTTAGTTAGGTTTTTGTCTTTTAGTATTTGAGATACTCTTCAACATATTTTCAGCAAAAGTGAGCATCTTAGCTCATATTACAAGAATTTAAGCATCAACACTACAATGGTTAAAAATACTGAATCCACTCACCCATCCAACCTTCTATCCTATTAGTCACTCAGTACACCATTTACTTATTATTGGTGACAGAGCAGATAAATAGTAGCACATTATGATATATCACAATATATCAGTATCTTATATTGTGTCTTGTTAGCATCTGGGAATACAGAGTTGAACACATTCAGTTCCTATTTTAGAAGAAGGTGTGTATGTTTTGTCTGGATGGGATAATCAGGGTTCAGAAGACAGAAAGAAGACACATTAATGATCTGATGCAGTATAATACATACCTAGAGAAATGCTGTACAGAAGAGACAAAGTAGAGGAAAATACTGCAGATGATAAAGAGAGCATAGCAGAGGAGTTTGCATTTTAATTGGACTTTCAAGAAACAGACCTCGTGTAACCCATATATGTGTAATCCAGGTGCCAACTGGAGTTTAGCTGGAAATTTAGATGCTTTGGCTCAAGTTCTCATTCAATACATTGCATGCGTCCAAAGCCATACCAATGATTTCTGCAAATTCCTGGGGATTTAGACTTTTAGAGACACATTTGTCTTCAGGCTCAATATTTTAAGCCTAATTTCATAACATCAAGTTTTTCAGGTACCACTCAAAATAAGCAAACAAACAAATAATGTAAAAAAAATATTTATGGCCATGTTTCAGTGAGAATAATGTGATCTATAATTTTTTTGAATCTATCAATATGAGGCATGTTCTGCTGGAGTTCTATTGTGATACAATAATTCTATGTAAATGTTAAGAAAGCCAGTGAATCGGAGTGAAATCAGCTTATATTTTTCAATAATTCTTCATCTCCCAAATCCACATTTGTATGACTAATAAAAAGAATTAAAAGAAAGCTGGATTCCCCACACAATTAACTGATGCAGAATATTTATTACAGATCTCAAAGAACACAGATGGATTTTCAGAGCCCTTGGTTAACTTGGCAGTGATGGTCATTAGATTTTTTTTTT
>NW_006380269.1:0-1585 GCF_000327345.1 Myotis davidii
ATTAATTTCCTTTCAATGTGCATGAATTCATGTCCCAGGCCACTAGTATTAAATAAGATACCAAAAATTACTTAAACTAAAGTTGGACTGATTTTTAACTTTTCATGTTTCAAAGCACAGGTTTATTCATTATAGCAAGTAAATAATCTTGAGTACTTGAGAGTAGTTAAGTAATACAAATTTCACAAATGATATAACATTTAAATTGATTCATGGAGGTTGGTGAGGATTTCCAGGAGATGAAGGAAGATACAGATTTTCCAGGCAGCATATGAAAAATAAGTAAGTATTTTATAGTCTGATGTAGTTGTAGTGGTATCCAAAGACTAGAAGAAAACACAGAAATAAATTAAGCTAGAAAGCTTGATCATAATATTGAGAGGGACATTTAAGAACACCAAGCCATTTATTTTCATTGAAATAAGTCATTGAAAGCCATTGGATATATATTTTTAACAACCTGATAGATTTGTTTCTATAAGAATCAATCTGAATGATTTGGGTTGGGATGAGTATTAATCACTGGAGGTTTTAGGAAATAATTTTATTACTTTGTAATATTTTTATATCTAGAAGCAGATATTCTTTGAAAATGGAGATTAAAAATATTTCAGAAATACTCAATGTTTGGATATTAATTGAATGAGGGAGTAAAAGTGAAGGAAGAATCAAGAATCCTGGGGAAACTTTAGCTTTGGTTGTAAGGTGAATTGTGATGTTACCAAGATAGATGAACCAAAAGAGGAGCAGAGATGGAGAGAGAAATCATGGAAGAGGTGCAGACCAGCAAGGCTTTGTGGTGGTTTCTGCAGAGAAAGCACATAAGTTAAATGTTGTTTGGAATTTGCTATGCAAATACCCATAATCTACTTGGCATCACCCCAGCACAACATTATACTGGTTGGTTATTAGAACACATGCATCTCTTGTGTGCTGAGTAGCAGCTGCATGATCTTGTATTAAATCCTACTTAAAAAGCACAACCACTTCCTCTGAGGGTTATAACTTCATTTAGACAGAAAACTCATTGCATCAGCCACCTACTCAAATGAAGAAAACTGCAAAGAATTTCTATAGAGGAGAGATAAAAGATGAGTCCAGCTTATGGATGTGTTTAATGGAAATTGCTAGAAAGCAACAGTTTTTTAGTCTATTCTTTAACATTCCAAGAATGACAATACATTACAAAAATGAGAGATAAGCATAGTTCATAACCTAGCTGTGTCAGAACTGAGTATCCCCACATTTTTTATATTATTTACCCCAAGGATGTATTTTTCTTATTCTGTTATAACTACATAAATAATTATCATAAAACAGAAAGTAAGCACTGCAACAACTTACTTATTTGAAGGTTGTGATAAGATGTATTTTCCCATTTGAAACACAAATGAGTACAAAGATAAAACTAAAGATACCACAATGCCGGGAAGCTGCTTTAAAAAACAAACAAACAAACATGTACTTCAAATGATATATTTTCCTCATCAGTGGAGCAGCCCTCAATCCCTCACCCAGCACTGATTTACTCATGTGTTGCATGTCATTCTAACCAATAAGCATGATATTCTGATTTCCCTAACTA
>NW_006380270.1:0-1585 GCF_000327345.1 Myotis davidii
TTTCGTGCACCAGGTCTCTAGTTATAGAAAAAATCTACAGGTTTCCGGGAAACAAAGAGCAAACAGAATTACTGAGTTACTTACAATAATAATTATAACCATAATATAATATGAAATTGATTATTTTCAGTGGGTTCAACTTCCCACTCACCTAAAAAGAGCTCAAATTTTGAGGTCGAATAGAACATTGAGTGCATTCCTGTTGCAGAGCAATACAGATTTCTGCCCTGGATATTCCTCCCATAATTGCAAACTGCTTTGTTTTCATGTTGCTTTATGTCCTCTACACACATGAGAAAAAGGGGGATAATATTACAAAGGTGATTTACTGGTTTGTTTTTAGCAGAAACTAATAAACTATGGGCTGTAAAACATTTGGAAGATACAAAATGTGGGGCTAATGTATAATCATAGGTGCTGCAGATACCAGATACCATGTTATACAGAAAGGACAACTTGAATGTTCCAGGTTTTCACAATTTAAATAGGCTAATGACACAGAGCAGGTATAATTCATTTAAAAAAAAAGCAAAGATCTAAATTCTGCAAGCCTAAAAGGATGTCATAAACACTGTAAGATTTCATTGATTATTAAAATTTGTAAAAATTAAATAGCCAGTGCTTCAAGCTAAGAATGCCATGACACTATAAAAAATGGATTGCCAATTCATTATTTAGCTTATGCTAAACTATGAGGAGAATCAAGCTATAATTACATTAAAGAACATCTCATTTTAATTTTTCACCAGGATCTATGAGAATTAGCTACTCAAATCAAGAAGAAACAGGTAATTGTCAGTTCTGGTTTTTAGCTTTTTACATCTACCTCATTGATACAACCCCCTCAATGCCTTGAACTGACCCAGTTCCCGAGCCAATTCTGACTGCAGCAAGAAATATAGCGGTGCTACCACAGGGGGCCTATAACATCAAGTCGGGTTCTCACTTTACCATCTATGTTGTCTATTTAACATCCCAGGCAGTGCCTCCCTGGATGGAGACTCCACTTTAGAAAATTCATCTTTACTGAGCATTTATTTCACGTTAAAGTTTGTTCTTAACGTTGAGTTAACCACATACCTCTCAGTTAATGTACTTAATCATCACTCATCACTATACGTTGGTTTATTATTTTTTCTTCCTTCATCATCTCCTATTCTCAACATCTCCACCTATTAAGGGGGAAATGGTTGTTTCTACATAATGCCAATAGGGAGGAGCTCATGAAATGTAGGAGTCTTTCCAAGTCATCTTTGTGTATTCCTATGCATTGTGATGAGAATTAATTGAAACTGTAACTCCGACAGGATTCTTAATGGTATAGAACCTTAAGGAATGAAGTTTGGAGTTGCCAGACAAGTTAAGAAACAACAGTTGTCCAAGGTACTTTCTGAGGCCACAGGACGTATGAAATTGCTAGTGGAAATGGGAATGATGAAGACCAGCTGCAACCACATGATCAGTTGCAGTGAGAGGGCTAGCAGTTATAGCGATTTCTTCTTTATTTGTGTCTGTACACGTGTATGTGTACATGTGTGTGTGTGAATAAAAAGTGTTTATATAGATAAAAGCATTTATATATCTG
>NW_006380271.1:0-1585 GCF_000327345.1 Myotis davidii
CTGATAGTAGTTTTTATAGAAAAACTTACTTGGGAAAGACTAAAAACTGAATAGTTCAGGAGATCTTGCAACAATGATGGTTTGAAGGATGTGCTGCTCACGTGGCTTTTGGATTCCAGTATGTGACTATTGTCCTTACGAGTTTATTGATTGAAGACAAGTGGTGCCTTGTCTTCCACTAAGTACACACATATTTCAAAATACATCTAAATGCTTTCTACAAAGAAGAGCCAATTCAGAAAATATAGGGCTTTTCAGTGGCCTTGGGGGATCACTTCAATTGCCTCAACAGTCTATCAGAGCAGAAATATCAAATTCTTTAAAGTTCAGATAAATAAATTGGGCTGCTTATGGAGAAAGTAGGATATTCTTCACTATCATCAATCTTGTACATTGACAATAGAGAAATAATCTGTCTCATTACAAGCAAGACTGCAGCTAAAGTCTTGAAACCACCTATTTCTGTGAACTTCTGGCTGAAAATACTATTGAAATGTGAAAATGAAACCTCCCACCATATCTCTAAAGCATAGCTTCAAGATTAGCTGGCAACACAGAAAGTTCATTTATTCCCTGATGTAGACTGAGAACCTAAGAACTGACTATGATGCTTAAGTGTTTGAGTCTGTGCTCTAGGGCTGATTATATTGGTGGTAGGGATGGGATAAGAGTGATTTTGCTGCTCCAAATACTTAGTTTTAGGGTATAATTTAGCTTTCTTTGTATCATCACTCAGAACTTCAAAGAAAATTTATAAGTGATTTCCAACCCTAAGTTAACTTGGAGAGGGGAGACAAGGGAGGAGAGGCAGAGGAAGGTGCTTTGAGGCCTTGATCCACCCTTGCTGGCTTTGAAGGTGGAGGAAAAGGGCCATGAGTCCAGGAATGCAGGTGATCTCTAGAAGGTAGAAAATACAAGGAAATGGATTCTCCCCCTCAAGTCTCCAGCCAGGGATGTACCAGCACCTTGATTTTAGCACCATAAACCCATTTCAGACTTTCCACCAAAAGAACTATAAGATAATACATTTGTATTGTTTTAAGCCACTAAGTTTGTGGTCATTTATTACAGCGGCAATAGGAAACTAATCTCATGTCCAACAGTTGGTTTTACTCAATTGGTAAGAAAAGGATATATGCTAAAATGTTTCCTAGAATACTGGGAACTTTCCCGCTCAGTGCATAACTTGTCTGAGAAGTAGTAAAAAGGTATGTTTTGGTTCTGATGTCTGAAATTCCTTTATAACTCTCTTGTGACCAAGTAACAGGGTACTAAAATCTTTCTACTGCCCTCACATGGGCATTCCTTCATAGTAAACATCTTAAAGACCATGAAGTATGGAGTGCTTTGAGAGTGCTCCTGAGTTCACCCAGAGTTAGTTCTTGAAATCTTATAACAGCATGTAAATCGGATGAAAGGGGTGAGATGAGTATGTACAGTTTTATGTCTTCACTATTAACAACTTAAAGAAACTGGGGGCTTTCTAGAAGTTCATCTTTTTTCTTAAAGATTTTGCTCTGCATTTGTAAGACTGACAACCTAAGTCAAGGGGCTAGTGCAGTGGTTCTCAACCTTTTGGCCCTTT
>NW_006380272.1:0-1585 GCF_000327345.1 Myotis davidii
CTATAAAAAGTAGGATGTAAAATTAATTAATGTGATTTAAGATAATTCTAAAATGCAAATCAAATATCTACCATACGGTACAGAAATGAGGACATTTTGTCCTCTCATTCATTGAGTTGTCTTAGTCACAGATATTTTGAATTAATCAAGATAACAGAGGCTAAAATTTGTTCTACATCTTTTGCAGTCTTTGCTTTTTTTATGGAGTATAAACTTGTCTGATTCTAAAACTATTTTAGTCCAGCTACCTTGTGCGGGGGGAAAAAAGAAAAAAAAAAATAGCTCCTCCAGAGCACTGGCATTGGCTAGAAGCAGAAGATAATTAGATCTGAAAATGTTTAATAGTGAAATCACTCTTCCCAAATGGTTAAACTCAACCTTGGGAAAAGGTTTATGTCAGTTATTAATTTTATCAGAGTGGGTAGCTCATCCCTAATGTGTTAGAATATTAGTATGCTCCTAAAGTTAAATGCTGGGTTTATTAATTGGGAAGAGCTTTAAAAGAGGCAACACTGTAGAGTGCAATGTGAACTTTCCAGGTTTCTGCTCATCTCAAAACTCACTGGAACATTCTTAGAGTAGAAATGAATTTTCCAGTTACACTACATTGACCAAACACTATAAAAATTGAAGATTTGCTTAATTAAGTCAATTGTAGCATAAAATACTTCACATTAAATTAGTAAGCAATGAAAACAAGCTTAACTTCTAATGTTTTCTGTTTGGAGCAAGAATTATCAGCAGACCTATAGAACTTAAAAAAATATATTTTTATTATAGAATCTGATATTTGATTGACAGGTATAACTTCATTTTGAGGATTTAGATAAACATTTTTACTATCTCTTCAAAACATACACGTAAATACATTTGGGAACTGATTTTTATTTTCCAATATCACATTTAATAAATGGTGTTTTGGCCCCCATTACAAATCAGATTGTTCAATGTAAAGAATCAGTGCTCAGAAATCATTAAGTAAATTCTGATGCACTGTTAAATATTTTATCTAAGCAATAGGCTCTTATTATCTTAATCATACCATCAATCAAACCATTCCACTTATCCAGTCAGACTATAGTGATCTCCCTTAGAAAGAGTAGTTATCTTAAAAATACGTTGAATTATCAATCTTTCTGAATAGATTCTAAATTCCTTGAGGGTAAAGGATAATCAAACTAAACTTGTACAATGTTGGATCCCCAGGACATAGCTCAGCATCTGGAACCAAGTAGGTGTTCAATAACTGTTGATGAATTAAGTTAAAGAGAGAAGAGAAGCAGTCTAACCAGAGGACTCAGGGACAACCTATGTTTTTGTGTAGCCCTCTTCTAAGCCCAGACCACTTGTAATGATGATATTAACTCCTGCATCTTTACTTGGGTGACTGTACATTCTATTAAGTCAAAGCTAAGTATTTCCTTAAGCCATATCTGTGGGACCCCATTTCTGAATTCTAGAACATTAAAATTTAGTCTGGTTAGTGTTTAGATATGGCTTTACATATTAATATATTACCTGCCAATATTACACAATTTTATATGGTATATAACGAGAGCATCTAACTTGAACTCTATCTTAAATA
>NW_006380273.1:0-1585 GCF_000327345.1 Myotis davidii
TCCAATTACAGGCCTAGCTGGTGTGTTTGTAAACAATCATTCCTGATAATGCCTTGTCACATCCATGTATTAATAGTGAACTCCAACTCACATGCACCGGATTGTGAGCAACGTCCAGCATTGAAAAGCCAGAAGCATGATGCGATCAATTCATACAATCAATTATCAATCCACCTTACAAAAATTAATGTGAACCTTTCCCCCCTCTTGTTTCCATCAAGAAAGTCATGGACACAAATATCAGGTCAACTAGTGATATTACAGTAAGAAACAGAGAGGAAATGATCCAGAGAGAAAGATTAAGTGTCAGAATACAAAGATCTGGATTTTAACTCTGGATTTTCCACCTGGGTTTTAGATAAATGACTTACTTAGCCTTGCCCTGGCTGCTTTTGATTGTCTCCAGCTAATAGCATCCAACAGAGAATAATAAAACACTGACTCACTTCCCAGGGATCTTTTAAGCAGCAATGACTAATATTTTCAAAGGCTTTTCACTGCCATTATTAAAGTTTGGGATTTCAAAATCAAAATAGCTTAATTTTCTTTAAGTTATTGTTTCTACAAAAGCACAATTAAACAGAAATGCTACAGTGTTTAATAGAGAACTTCATCAGAGACCAAAGCTGAATTTGAGATGGTGAAGGAAGGTGGCAGAACAGAGTATGTGGGAAAGAAAACAGCCACAGAAGCCAAGTTTGAAAGCTTGTACGAATGGCATGCTACCAGCTCTGAGCTACTGTAAGCAATAAGCTTTCTTTCAGATGTAGAGCTTCTGAATCACCTGCCATCACCCACCCGGAACATGTGTAATGGTGGAATTCACAGGTCCAATGATCAGCAGCTGCCTAGATCTGGAAAATTGTCTTTTAGTGACACTGTGCCCAGAACTGCATTTGAGAAACTTAACGTGAAGGACAAATAGCTACAAACAGCAGTCAGTTACCTTGTGACCACTTTAAAGCCATTAAGGTAAATATAGATTCTTCCCCTGAGGAAAAATGTGAGAGGCAATCATGATTAGATGGTCTCCCAGTGAGGAAAAAGCCCTAACTGTATAAATTAAGGAGCTATCAGTAGATCAATATCAGATTCAATCATGGAAACACTTCTGTATGTGACCTTGACAAAATCAACCTTACTCAAGGTGAACAAGAAAGTTTGAAAGTTCAAGACATGCATAAATGCTCTTTCTTCTTAATTACTAACCTGAAAATTATTTTCCCGGTATCTACAATTCTAATGGACGGATGTCAGCTTACTAGAACACTTCCTACTTGCCACGACATAAAATTATAGTTCCTTGCTTGAAGCACTTTCATGGTCTTCCAGCAGCTCTTCTCTCAGTCTCGCACAACTCTCAATAATATTTCTACAAGAATGAAAAGCATCTGCCTGCACATGCTCTTTCTCTCTCTCCATTTCTTCCTCACAAACACACGTACTCATGTTTTCCACACTTGATGCTTAATAAATGACTACTGGTAGATCTTTATCAGTGGAAGTGGAGTTCTTGGAGTGCTGCAAGGAAAAGAATTTCCTGTGGCCCAAATGGGAGGATAGGGTTTCATGGAAAGCTTTATTG
>NW_006380274.1:0-1586 GCF_000327345.1 Myotis davidii
TCCTCTCCCTCCTGGTATGGTATTATGTTGTTTTTCCAATTTGGCAGAAAGGGATGTGGAGCCTAAGTGGTGAAACTGAAACTTGTGGATACCTCTCCTAATTATATGTCATACCTAGGGGAAATAACCACGGGAAGGATTTAGGTATCTATGGTAGACTGAATAGTGCCTCCTAGAGATGGCTACCTCCTAATTACTAGAACCTATAAATGCTCTTATGCTTGAAAAAGGACTTTTCAGATGTAATCAAGTTAGGGACATTGAGATGAAAATATGATCATGGATTATCCTGATTGACATGATGTAATCTCAAGGGTATCCTGCAAGAAGGATGCAGGAGAAGTCAGAACTAGACAGAAGACAGGATGGTGATGAAGACAGAAGCAGGGGGTCTCAGAGAGAGAAATTTGAAGATGTTAGACTGCTGGCTTTGAAGGTGGAGGAAGGAGATGTGAGCTGAACGATGTAAATAGCCTTTGGGTGGGTAGTATTTGAAGGAGACCATGTGGCTTGCTGTCAGCTTTAGTGCTTATTTCCCATAAGACATAAGTGTTAAGTGGCCTATGGATGTTGACTACACAGAAAATTTTAAAAGAAAGGTGTGCTATTTCTCAAGATGAAAGATACATTCATGAACAATATGGATATGTTAGGAATACCCAAGTGGACATGATCTTTGGGACTGTTCAAATCTAACCCCTTGTATGATGCCCTGGTAGAGGTTAGGTGATGAGACGTTTAAACATTTAAAATATTATCAACTACTGAAAGATAAGAATTACTGAATTATGGGAGGAATATGAAGAAAAAATGTGATATGAGTGTAACTTTTGAGAAACTGAAATATAAGGCATGTTTTGAAGAGCTTATATTGAAAGTGCAGAATAAGTCCTAGTGTTTTGTTTTGTTTTTCAAATGAGTGATGTGAGGTTACAACATGCTGAAAAATAATAGTATGCTAAGATTTTGATTGTTTGGCAGAAAGGAGAGAAATAATTCTCATTTTCTTATTATATAAGAATACTTATAATGTGAACCTAAATTGATTATTGTTTATTCATGCTGTGCTCTGCTTCAGTTCTCTAAAATCTAGGGTAAATAAATAAGCTAATGTAACAGGGGAGTTTTATGTTAATGCTGGAATTCCCACAGGTAAAAGTAAAAGGGTCCTGCAGTCAGTCTCATGAGATGCAAAATGCATGTGGAAATAGGTGCTTAATTTAGGACCAGATCCACTCCTTCCGACCAATTACCTGCTTACTGGCTCTGACAAGTTGGGGAGCAGTTTTAGGCATTCTCCTAATAGGATTTGATACATTAATATATCCCATAGGAGGATACTGTCTAACGCACATTTATGTTTACCTTAGTAATTCCCTAGTACCAGACAAGGGGAGTAGAACATGAATAGAAGGATACTCTATTTTGTGAGATATGAAGATGGCTGCTACTTGTACTGGGATTGGAGGTTCCAGGAGAGGGCAAGCTGAGAACTATGGCTGGCTGCTGCCAGTCCTGAGCCTGGGGCCACATAGTGAGAGGTTCGGGGTATTCTGGGGCCAGATGCTGCTTGTTTGAGAGATTTT
>NW_006380275.1:0-1585 GCF_000327345.1 Myotis davidii
ATTTAAAAAGAGAAAGATATTAAAAAGTAGATACTTAATACCTAGTGATTCCCTGCTCTTGTCCCAGGATGTGCATACCCACTTGGAGGTCAAGGCGGTGGGCCTAGGGGTCTGTGAGCGCTGGACCCTCTGACTTCCAAGGCCTCTTCCGCAGCGGCCTGGGACCCCAGTAATGACCAGTATTCCAGGAAAGTCCGTGGTGGCTGCTGGGTCCTGCCTCCTCTCTGAGGGCTTCATTAGCGGAGCCCTTGAGGTTTGTCACCCGTTCATGAGGGTGTCATGGTGAATGTGGGACAACTCAGTTGTTATTTGTCACTCATATTGCCTTCCTCATGAGACTCAGAAGAACTTTAGTCCATTTCTTTCTCAGTGTGCAAGTAGCTGGCGACCCGCTTCCTGTGGAGAGCTCCCGATGGGGTCTTTTGCTTGGTTTGGTGAGGACTCATTTTTAATTTTTGAAAACTGGGACGAGCTCTTCTCTCTGCTTTTTATTACATCACTGTTGTTGTCATCATCTTTAGTCAGTGTTTCTCTCCAGCACTGAATTCTCCCCCCTCTCTCTCCTCCTTTCTCTCCCCCAGTGATCCCCTATTTCAGTAAAGTCATTTTCATTCCTTCACTTGGTCAGGACATCTTATAGTCATAGTTGACTCTTGTTTCTCTCACTCCACATCTCAGCCGTTAGGAAACCCACTGAGCTCTACTTTCAAAATGCATCCATAATCTGTCCATTTCTCCACCTATACAGTCACTGCCACCCTAGTCCAGGCCACCTTCATTTCTCCCCCGGATCTCTGTAGTCGTCTCCTGACAGTTCCCTGCTCCCACCTTGGTGTTAGTCTGAAAAAGCAAATCTTAAAACTCTGATGCCTCCTAGGCTCACCTAGAATAGAATCTGACATCCTCACAGTGATTCACAAGATTCTGCAGGATCCGTTCACCTGTCTGGCTTTCTTTCTCATCATTCCGTTTCCAGTGTTCCCTGCTTCAGCCACACTGCCCTTGTCGTTCCTTGACCACTGCTCCTGCCTCAGGGCCTTTGCACTCGCTGTTGCCTGCTAGACTCTTCCCCAGATATCCAAGTGCCTTGCTCCTTCATTTCATTTAGGTTTTTGCTTAAATGTAAGCTCATCAGAAAGGACTTCCATGACTATCTTTCCCTGTACATCACTGTCTATCCGGTCCTGCTTTCTATTTCTTCATAGCATTTGACATTTCTACTATATTAGGGATGTATTTATTTACTTATCTTCCTCTTTGGACTGTAATCTCTATGAGAGTATTTGTCATTTTGACCCCTGATATATCCACCACCCAGAGCAGTGCCACTACAAAGTGTCTACTTTGTAGACAACTTGATAGTTATTTGTTGAATGTCCCAGTGAATGAATTGTGCACCCACAAGTTGGCAGACGCTTCTAGGCATCGCATAGAGACATCAGACTTGTGCCTGCATCAGATATGTCACGCCATGGAGAATTATGTGATCACAGGGAGTGGTCCATATGACTTCCAGCAGGGATTGTGGGTAGTGTGATGCCTTCTTAGTTCCCTCTTACAACTTGCCTAGAAGGCTGGAATGAAC
>NW_006380276.1:0-1587 GCF_000327345.1 Myotis davidii
TTATGGCATCAATAATGGTCTACCCATTAAACCCAACCAACAAATCTTTCCCCAGGCACTTCCATGTGTCACCATTTCATTGGTGTCTATGGCATACAGACCTGGTGGCCCTGATGGGAGTCATTAACCACCTTTTGTATCACAAGATCTAACCACCCTCAGGTAGGAAGGGTAGTGCTACTGGAGTATTTATTACCTGGGGATGAGTATTCATTCACTTCAGCCCCTCATCTGAAAAAGAAATGGCAGTGATATGCAGAGCTAACTGACAGGATCCACCTGCTCTGGAGTGCAATTCTCCCACAGGGTTTCAACTACCACTAGTGCAAGAGAATAATAATCCATTTTTGGTCATGTTAAGTTGACCTTTCAGAATTTTATAGTAGCGACTTAATTAGCATAGAATGATGCAACACTAAAAATTTTTTCTCTAAAAGTTTCTGGGTCATAACCACTGCATTCCTAGGTTGTGATCTTCTCTCCAATTTTGACTTCATCCATGTTTTCTGCACCTGCCATCAGAAGGGACACTAAGTAAGAACGAAATAAGAATATCTGTACTTTGTTGCCTGACAGAGCTTAAGACCAATTTAGGAGGTGTTGGAAATTACCACATTAATTAGCAGAGTTGGTTAGTATTGTGGAACCACAATCTTAAAATGCTTTCAGAAAGGATAGTTATTATTACCTGCAATAGTATCTTATATTAGTTTCCTTAACAAAATACCACAACGTGGATAGCTTAAGCAACAGAAATTTATTGTCTCTCAGTTCTGGAGGTTAGGATTGTTTCCTTACAAGTATTTCCTATCACATGCCTTTCTCATAGTTTCTGTTTTGCTGGCAATCTTTGGTGTTCCTTGGCTACTGACAGCATGCTTACATTACAGTTTCCACATGACATTTTTTCTGTGTATCTGTCTTTATGTTCAAATTTTCCCTTTTGTGAAGGACACAGACATTGAATTAGTGCCCATCCTAATGCCTTCATCTTCCCTTGATCATCTGCAAAGACTCTCCAAATAAGGTCATAATCACAGGTTCTGAGCATTATTGAAATACTAATTTGCAGGCACACATTGCAATGTGTCATCTTATCCTTGGAAGACTATCTGATGTCTGCTGTGGATCCTGCACAAGAGGTGGGATAACTTCCCCTGGTGCCAAGGATGGGCTACACATAGGGTAAAAGATGCCTGCTACTGTCACCACTGCTCTTGGATATTATGGAATGAAGCTGGCAGCATGGTTAGAATTGAGTGGGAAAGAGCCATTTAAGTCCACATAAGCCAAAGGGTTGGTAATGTGCTGTTGGAACACATGGGCTCTGAACTAATTCTGTCTGTTTTGGGTAAGAGTTAACCAAAATCATCATTGCAATCACACCTTTCTGGCAGCCTAATATTACACTATTCTCTGAGAGAATATTTTCTTATATTTTCAGTCATAGGAAAGTACTTCTAATTTTTCATTTTCTATTTTTACTTATTATTGCATATTTCTGCAGGAATCTTTCTGGTGACAGACACCAGCTTATCTGGAAAAAAACAACATTGCACCAACATATTTAAATTAGGAAATTAAAAA
>NW_006380277.1:0-1586 GCF_000327345.1 Myotis davidii
AAAAAAAAAAGTAACTTCACAGATATTTAAAAAATGCAAAGGATAAAATATGAGAAGTTGATCCAAACTTAGAAAAGAGCATGACTATTTGCCAAGTCATAGAAGAGAAGGGTATGCTAAGAGAACAATGCAACCACTGTCCACACCACTTGATACTTTTAATAAAAAATAAATACTTTTATTCATAATATTTTAATGTTTTCAAGTACACTGTACTAAAAAATTATTATTTTTATTAATTTTTATTTCTCTATACAGTACAAGAGTTCCAAATGTGTTAATGCTATAGAACAATGTAAATTTTTTCTACTGATTACTAAACTCTCTTTGCATGCACCACATAGGAAAAATCATCAGATTGAAAATGCAATCTGAAAAATTATAGAGAATATTTGTAAACTATGTGCCTGATAAGGGATTAATGTCCAAAATACACAAGGTGCTCAACTCAGCAAAAGAAAACAAATTGAATAGACATTTCTCAAAACAAGATATACAAATGGTTATCAGGTACATGAAAATTGCTCAACATCACTAATCACCAGGTAAATGCACATCAAAACCACAAAAATATCATTTCACCCCTGTTAGAATGACCAGAAAGACAAATGTGTTGGTGAGGATGTGGAAAAAAGGAGAACCCTGTACCCTGTTGGTGGGAATGTAAATTAGCACAGCCATTGTGGAAAACAGTATGGAGGCTGTCAAAAACTTAAAACTAGCACAGCCATAGATCCAGCAATCTCACTTATGGGTATATACCAAAGGAAATGGTGGTTGCCAAGGGCAAAGGGGGAAATGGGAGATGTTGGTCAAACAGTACAAAGTTTTAGTTATGCAAGTTAACTAAATTCTAGACATCAAATGCATATCATGGTTACTATAGTCCACAATACTGTATTGCATACTTAAAATTTGCTAAAAGAGTAAATATTGCATTCTTACCACAAAAAAGGAACTATGTGAGCTAACTGATTGTAGTGATCATTCCACAATGTATAAGTATATCAAATCATCACAATGTATAGCTTAAATAGGTACAGTTTCTTTTTGTCAACTATACCCCAGTGAAACTGAAAAGAAAAGATTTTTTGCATAAATAGTTTCAGCTTGCATATCCATATTATGGTTTCACGCTGCCAGGGAAAATGAGGACTATCTCTATTCGATTTTTTATGTATCTTTGTTCTGTCTTTTTCTCAACTAGACTGTGAACTACTTGAGAATATTAGGTAGCCTTTAATAATTTTTTAAACTGAAGGGAAGTTTACATAACATAAAAGTCATCATTTTAATCACTTTAAACTATACAAGTCAGTGGCTTCAAGAAACCCAATACCCATTAATCAGTCATTCTACATTCCTCCTCTTTCTTGCCCCTTGCCACCCACTAATCTACTTTTTACCTATATGGATTTGCATATTTTGAACATTTTATGTAAATGGAATCAGAAAAAAATGTAAGTTTTGTGCCTAGCTTCTTTCATGTAGCATAATATTTTCAAGTTTTATCCATGTGATAGCATGTATCAGGTACTCCATTCCTTTATATGGCTGAGTAATATTCTATTGTATGGATATACCAT
>NW_006380278.1:0-1585 GCF_000327345.1 Myotis davidii
CAGTTTGCCAACCACTGGCCTAAACTACATGACTAGCCATATGCTAGGGGAGGAAAGGTCAACCTGGGGGCAAGGTTCCATCCTATAATTATTCATCACTTTCCACCCAGGCTTTCAACCCTGGTGACCTTCCTACCTAGTTTATAGTTCCTAACTGCCTACTGTATCAGAATAACTTTAGAAGTTGACCATACCTTTGATAATTTAAGAAGCCTGTTTTAAGAACCATCCTCCTACCATTTCTGTAGATTCTTTTAATAGTATTATGTCTGCATAGCACCCCTTTACTAAATGTATACTTTGTCAAGTAGTATATGTAAAATATATGTGAAAGGTTGTTATATAACCTATGACTTTTATATCCAGATAAACCATTCCCAAGACTTCAGTATACAATGGTATTAGATAATTCCTTATCCTGATCCCTTTCATCTGAAATAATTTATTATTTTTCTCCTTTCACTTATTTCCAGTTAGAAATATTGAGGGTCATTTTTTATGGTGAATTACATAGGACTGAATTTTGACTATCCTTGTATGTTCATTAAAGATTGGGAAACAAATAAATATTTGGATTGTCTGTGGATAGACAGGCTTAACCTGACCCCAATTTAGATGGATGTAGGAGATGCTGACAGTTACAACACAATGCCAAGAGTCTGAGTGTAACAGGGTGTGAGTGGAACTATACTGAAGGTAGAATCAATGTTATTAGGCAAATATTTAACTGTGAGATTTTATAACAGGTTGAAAAGTGAGAGTAACTTTGAGTAAAGAAGTAGCACTAACTGAAATGTGAGGATAATTAAAACGAGTTTAGGGACCAGATTAATTCAAACTGAAGCATGCGGACATTGAGCTATCAGAAAGACAGTTAGAAAGAAAGAAATATTTTGAAGAAAATATGAAATTCAAGAGGTGATTTCAAGATAGTATATTTAGAGATCTATATTCCAGAATTGAAATGGTTATATTTGAGAAATGATTTTTTATTCCAAGAGTGTCTTAGTTCAGGCTGCCATTAGTCAGATTACCATAGATAGGTTGGCTTACTAATAAAGAACAAATATTTATTTCTCAAAGTTCTAAAGGCTGCCAAGACCAAGATCAAGTTATGGCATGTCTGGTGAGAGGCTTCCTCCTGGTTTGCAGATGGCAGGTGGTATCCACACATGGCAGAGAGAAGAAGAAAACTCACTCCTGTCTCTTTTTATAAGGGGCACTAATCCCATCATGAGAACTCAAACCAATCTCCAAATATCTTCACTTGGAAATTGAGGTTTTGACATGTGAATTTTTGGGGAAAACAAATATATAGTCCATAGCAAAGAGAGAGAGTAAGGATGACCCAGGAGAGATTGTGAGTAGAAAAAAGACTTTGAGGAATAGATAAATATAAATATTCAAATGTAGGGGTAATAACCAAAGACATTAAGAAGTATTCAGAGAAGTAGGTTGAGAACTGACATCATATATGTCACAGAATATGACAGATCAATAATAATGAGAATGAAAATCATGTCTAGCATTAACAGTTACCATTAACTAGAGACCAGGTGCACAGATTCGTGCACTGGTGGGGTCC
>NW_006380279.1:0-1586 GCF_000327345.1 Myotis davidii
CATTTCTGAAAGAAGTGCTCACCATCCATCCTCTTCGGAAGGCTCCAGCCTCTGGCAGGTTGCTTCGGCACTCTCCTCTTCCTGCACCTCCCTCTTTATGCTCATTGCGGACCTCCCTGTTATTATTATTATTTAATTTCCTGTCTCAGTCCCCATATTCCTCGGTGCCCTCATCTTCCTCACTTATCTTCTCCCCAGGTGTTTTCCTTGCAATAAGATTTGATTACCATGACATAAAGTATTAGCCCTTTCAGAACTCCTCCCATCTCAGTACACCCCTTGAACAGATAGATGTCCAAATCAGTCCATTAGTGAGGACAGAAAAGCTTGAGGCCTCTGTTTAGCCGATGTTTTCAAACTTTAGGGGCCTGAGAGTCGCCAGCAGATACTGGCCCCCCCTCTAATGATTTGGATTCAATAGGGGTGCAGTGGGCTCCAGGGGTGTGTATATTTGACATGGTATTCTGATGCAGGTGGTCCACAGATGCACTGTAACTCTTGTTAGGGCTATACTCCATTCAGAAGGACGACTTCTTTTTTAATATTTTAGTGACTTGGTCAGACTGGATCACAGAGAATAACTGGTCTGTGAAAACCTGTGCCTCTCTGTCTCTGCTTGAAGGGACAATGGCTGTAACACAACGCTGTTCATGTGACAGCCTGAGAAAGGGGCCCATTGTTCAGGGGTTGGCTGATGCTCCATTCTGCTCTGGCCAGCCATCCAACTGAGCTTGGTAGCCCCAAGGAAACAGACACACTTGAATCAGAGAGACAAAGAAAAGAGGTCAAGGCCTTTTAGAGTTAAACTACTTGCAGCAATGAGGTAGGATTTGGGAAGGAAAAAAGTAATTCTGTGGAAGCATCATTAATCTGCTGGTTTGGGAGCTTGAGAAATGGCAGTAAGGGAGCACAAGTCTGTGTGAACTCCCCCAGCTGATCTTTGACCAAGGAAGAATTGTGTTCTACTATGGCCGCCGGCTTATCTTATTGCAGAGTTTTATTATTGATTTTAAAAATGAGGAAGCTCTTCCTCTGTTCATGATAGGCCAAGATACATTTCTTAGCCTCTTTCTCCAGGTTCATCAAAGACAAGTATCGGCTCTGAAAACCCACCTAAATCAAGGCCTGGAACCTCAGAGAATGATTCTTTGTTCTTGGGTGTAGTCACCATATATACAATGTATTAGTAATTTCCTTTGGAATCTAGATTCAGATATCAATTTTGAAGCTGACTTCCTTTGTGATTGAAATACAGTTAAACCCATTAGAAAGTTATTGATCTATCTGGACAGTGGTGAGGTTGGGGGACTCCCCAGATGTCATTTAGATACAACTCCTCACCCCCAACTTCTAAACCGGATTCTAGCCCTGGAGAGAAAGGGTTGCAAATTTCCTGTAAAGATCTAATCTGGAGCTCAACAATCAGCTACATTCTGTGTGTCAGAAAAAGATTCAAATTCAAGGTCATAGCCTCAGCGAAGGTCGCAGACTTTTTGCAGATTGTTCTTTTAGCCTGATTATTCTCTTTATGAAAAAGTATGCCATTCATTCAGCCTTTGCCTCTGGGGTTTTTTTTTGTTTTTTTT
>NW_006380280.1:0-1587 GCF_000327345.1 Myotis davidii
GATTGTTACATCCTAAGTCATTAAAGGCATTGGTCTATGGAAAAATGATAAAAACATTTTTTTTCAAAGATGCAAAAGTTAATGATGATGCTGAGTTGAAATAAATAAAAATAGAAAAGCATGGAAAGAAAAATCATTACGGGAATAAAAAAGCTAAAGTGTGATTTCAAAATTAAATTGAGGGCAGGTGGAAATAACTTTTTTTAAGGAGAAAAGGTTATTTTAGTTCTAAAGATGTTAAATTTTACCTAATGACTTTCTAAGAAAGACTGGTTGCCATACTTGTTCCAAGCTATGTGACTAAGCTTTGTAATGATGCAGTTCACATCATCTGCAATCAGTCATAAGAACTTTAATGAGAGCTCCAGTTCTGAAACAAGTAGTTTTTCAGAGGATGAGGCAAATTTGAATAGAGGAAGTGCAAACTACACAAAGCAATCATCTTAAAAATGAAGAATTTTGTAAAATATCAACAGCTGCAAATCATGCATGATGATATGGAATCACATTGAAATAATAAATTATCTTCTGAAGAGGAAAAATAACAATTTCTGTAATGATCAATTTTGTTTTGAAGCAGATTTTCACTGTATCATTTTCATAATTATGTACAGACTTCATTTCACCAAAGGAGGTATGCAGCCATAGCAATGAACATGGAGAACCATTTAAAAATAATAATTCCTTGGCTTGGCCCCAAAATCTTCTGATATAATAGGCCAGAGTTCATCACTTTTAGAGTTTGGTATTCATTTTAAAATGTATCATTTACATATTTTATTTCACAAAAATTCTAGCTTGTTTTTATTTTTTAACATTAATACTTGTATCAGGCAGAATTGTGCTGCTACAACAAGAACCATTAAAATTTTAATAGGATGGTGAAACAAGTTTATTTCCACACTCTTTTACATATATTCATTTCTGGATTTCAATCAACTTTCTTTTTATTTTTAATCCTTTTATGTATTATTAGATTTTTTTTTATTCAACCTGACATTTCATTTTTTAAATATATTTATTTTGGAGATTTAGTTCAGTTTGCAATGTTGTGTGAGTTTTCTTCAGCTTCATTTATTGTAGAGACTTTCTCCATGTAGAAAACCTGAATTTTACAATATCTGACTGTCCATAGCAGTTCTGAATTGATGTTTTCTATCATTTTCTACTCTTATTTAGAGGGCAGGGTTCCTAGTTTGTGAGTTTCATTGTCTGTCAGTTCTTTCATCTTCTGTGTATTTTATTATGTGATTGTGAGGACAGAGAGGGGAAATATGGTGCTGTCTTTCCTGGATGATACTTCATTCCCCTTGATTGTATCAACTCCAAGGGATGCTATCTCGTCTCTGATACTTCGCCAGAAGCACAGTTTTTCTATAGCAGCCCCTATGATTCCACATGTTCTGGCTTCTATTCCATGAATAGTTTTACATATACTATGAACTACCATTCTAATCTATGTTCAGTATGTTTACATGTATTATTTCACTTTCCAAGAATGACTTTGTGTGTTGCCTCTAAATCTTCTGCTACCATCTTTTCCTGGTGCTGTCAGAAGACCTCCCTGCCTTTGATGGTCTTGTGAGA
>NW_006380281.1:0-1587 GCF_000327345.1 Myotis davidii
CCATCCATGGAGCCCCCAGTGTCAAAGGGAGAGAGCTGAGATTGACACCTGGGGAAGTGCAACTTTAGGGCCAGAAACAGAAAGGGAACCAACCCAGCAGGGCCAGGGCTTGGGAAGCAATGAGGACAAGGCAGGGATGTTGCAGAACATGAATTGCTCAGCCAGAATTCCCTGCACTCAAGGCTGGGGTGCTCTGCTGGACTGATATGGGGCCTCAAAGAGGCTGGAATGAGCCAGGAATCTAGGGCACAGGTCAAGCCCCTCCATGCTGAGGACCCACCGTGTTGGCGGCTGGCTACTTTCTGCCACCGCTGCCTAAGAGACCTTGGTTGATCCCCAAAGATCAAGACCTTGACTCCATGGCTTTGCTGGCCTTTCCTTCTTCTTAGTATTTCAATTCCATAGTGGGATTAGGACATAACACATACTGTTAATTAAATCAGTGATTTCTTCATTCGTTCACCCAATTTTTATTAAGCTCCACTATGTGCCAGGCGTTGTGGTTATCACTGGAGATACACTGCTAAATGATGCAGACAGTGAAATATAAAACTGACCAATTCTATCTGCGTGATCCTGCCCTAATCACTTCACCTGGGAACATCAATTTTCCACCTAGGAAATTTCTAAGACACTTTGCAATCAACTCAACCATCCAAGGCTCCCTCACATTATTCAGTCAGCACATGCAGAGTAAATACACATTTTGCATACAAGTATGTTATTTTCCAATTTGAGTTAAAAACAACAACCATAACACAAAAGGCTATTTCCTGGTTTTAGGACTGATAGGGAAAAATCTTACACATATAATTACTAAGATAGAATTTTATGTTCAATAAATCACCTTTATTAAAATAAACAAAATTATAAGAAATAGAGACTATGTCAGAAAATTCATCATCCTATAATTATCATGTGCGAGGATTTGGTTTAAATCCACTAACAAGGCATGATATGAATTTGGTTTGAAATTAACAGGACATGGTCTAAATTTTTTGAAGAGAAAATTACATAAATAATGCACATCATGCAACACAGTAAGTTCTGTAATCATGGAATAGATAACAGAGTCCATTATCAGAAAGTGGCCGATTCAGCATTTTCCATTTCCTTTTTCTTGTCCTGCCCAACTCATAGAAACTAGCTCTCATACACTGAATCACAAGTATGAAGGGGGTTTCCCCCAAGAAGTAAAGGAGGGAACACAATTCAGGATACCAACTGGGCAGGGGATGTGGGTGAGGAGGAGGCATTGTCTGTGATCTAGAGTTTCCAATGAAACAAGTGATAGACTCAATTTTCCGGAACCGACAGTAACAAGGGATGACACCTGGATGCTAAAGCCTCAGTGAAACCGGCCATTGTCCTGACCTTGTCTTTGCTTCACCTCCCTCAAGACCAGCGTTAGCAACCCAGGGATGGGACAGAATCAGAGCCCACATGCTTCAGAGAAGGGACTCTACAGACACAGAAGGACAGACTCCCTAAGGTGTGGTCTCCCTTTGCTCATGCTTATTTCCTCCATTGTTCTAGCCCCTTCTGGGGGAATTCTACACCCTTGGATATGGCCCCAATTTAGCTCCA
>NW_006380282.1:0-1588 GCF_000327345.1 Myotis davidii
CAAAATGTTTAAATTCCCTAGCGCTTAGTTCTTGGAGATCTCTTTTTTTATCTACATTTTCCTTGCATGTTTCATCTAGTATTGTTGCTCTAAAGATAATCTATTTGAAGATAAACCCCAAATTTGCATATCCAGACTGGACCACTCCCCTGAAGTCTAGTCTCATATGTCCATCTGCCTAACAGACCTCTATACTCTGATGTCTAATGGACACCCCAAATTTAACATACGCAAAACTTAGCTCTTGGTTCTTTCCAGAGCATGTTCTTTCTGCTGTCTTGCTCATTTCAGTGAAATGTCATTCTTCTACTTGCCCAACTAAAGGGAATGTAAGTAAACTCCATTCTTCCTTTCAGTCACACATAAAAATCTATGAGGAAATCCTATAGGTTGGTTCTACACTTAAAATAAATCTAGAATTTGATTGCTTCTCTTTACCTCTCATATGACCACCCTGGCCCACATCTCCATAATCTTTGGATTACTACCATAGTGTCCTGCTTGGGCTTCTTGCTTCTGCCCTTCTCAGAACATTCCCCTTCCTTGACCAATGTATCTAAATAGCTAATCCCTGTACTTTCTACCTCATTCCTTTTAATATTTTAGCACTTAATATAATATGATACATTCTATGCTTAATTTTATTTTGATGATTATCTGCTTCCCTTACTTAACGCCTTCATCCGCAAAGTAGAACTCAGTGAAGATGGGAATTTTTGTCCCTCATTTGTTGCTGTTTGCCAGTGCCAGGAACACAGAATGTACTATACATTTATCATGAGCTCCATGTACACTGTTGAATAAAAATAATGTACATTTACATATATAAATACAATTCCACATAATATCTACATTCATTATAAAAGGCTTGTCTTAACTCACACTGTTATCATAAATCACTACAGTGTAGATGCCTTAAACAATAGATAGATATTTTTTCACAGTTCTGGCGGTGGGGGAACCAAGATCAAGGTGCCTATAGATTTGGTTTTTGGTAAGGGCACTTTTTCTGGCTTGCAAATGGCTGTCTTCTCATTGTGCCCTCCCATGGTGGAGGGAGTTCTGTTTTTTCTTTCTCTTTTATAGGGACATTATTGATTCATTATTCAAACAAACTTACTTGGCTTGTAACATCGCTTAACTTTTTACAAGATTCTGCTGTTAATGGAGACAATGCATGAATAGCTTATTGCTTAACTTTTTGTATTTGCACAAGAAAACTTGAAATAGAAGATGAGTGAAATTAATTTAGGAGAGTAGACATGTATCTAAATGAAAAGCAATTATTCATAGAATAATATGCAAATGCACAGTTGGGAGCTTCACATGTTTGTCATCTTTGGACACACTCTTCCTTAAAATCTACTAACTTTTGAAGTGACGCTTAAGTTCCATCAATGCATTTTTGTCTGCTGGTTTTGGGGTGATCAGCAGTCCTCTTGGTAAATGTAAACAAATGTTTTGTGAAACTTATATGTTCATCATTACTTTTCTTAAGAAACAAAAATTTAGTAATTTTTCATTAAACATTCACTTTTAAACCAGACAGGGCAAATTTGGGTTTTCTTTTATTATCTTACTAGAGGCC
>NW_006380283.1:0-1587 GCF_000327345.1 Myotis davidii
GGAAATCAACCCTCTGGTGATCCCCTTTTAATTAAAGCAACTGCTAAACTCAACATTCCCTTTTCTGTTATTCAAATTGCTTGCTGTACAGGGATAACATGGAACAGATTAATTTTCCTCAAGGAGATAAAAGATGCAAAGGGAGAGGGGAAGTAATCCCCCCCAGCCTCATATGGTGTTTGCTTCTTTTCAGATGGTCTGATTAAAAGAGATATCAAAGTGAGAAGAAAAAAAAAGGTCACACAGGAGGCAGTCAGGGCCAACATGTGGTGGCATGCTGGGTGTAGACAATATTGCTTTCAGTGGGGTTATGTGTCGACATCGTATCTTTGTACGCCATTTATTATGCTACTCAAATATTACATGGGGCAGTGTTTCCCCAGGATGTTAAGAGACTGGAGCAATAGATAATAAAAGGAAAAAAATAAAGAGAACCATGTTCAGTCAGATAGTTAATGTCTTAAACTTTGAGGTAATGGTTCAGTCCAACATAAGAACATAGAGTAGGTGAAGAAAACAATCTGTTAACCAAGGAAACAGGACTTCACAACTGAGAATAACACTATAGAAAGAATAATATATTTCGGTTTAAAACACTTTGAAAATATACATGTCTTTATTATGTTAAGATCCAAGGAAATAGAAAAATGAGCTTTGATCGGTATTTCTGTTTTTAGAATATGTATTTGGCTCTCTAAAATGTATTTATTTTGAAACATCTATTATGAATTTGAAAAGAATGATAAAGTAGTGGTCCAATGCTGCTCTGTGGCATTTTACCGGGTCACAATAAAAGAGCTAAATGCGATCAGCATATGAGGCATTCAGAAAGATTTATGTGGTCAATTTTAAGAGGTGATCCTTTATTGTTTGATAGTATCTCCTATTAAAATTTTTGGTAGCAAAGGCATTATACAAACAATATACTTTATATTTTAAGATACAAAGTATTCTATGTCTATTTTTAAAATTCTCTTTCATATTTTTTAAACTTGTGATAGACTTACTTCATGAATTATATTCTCATTTTTTTTACCTTTGCGATGTAAAAAAACAAACACTGGGATCCACTTCTGTAAAGCCAGCACAAATCCACCTCTATGTTGTGACTCTCATTTTGCTGAAATGATGAAGACAGAGATCAAAGGGGAAGGGACATGCAGAGATGGCTGTACCACTCCGTGACTGACATGCCCATAGCAATAATCTCAGGCTGTGAAATGCATCACGGAGAAGATGAACATCCAGCCACATGCAAACACCAGGCTAAATCATTTTGGATAATTTTTTCACTTTGACTATAATAAGGTTCTGAAAGAATAGTATCTTAGAGTTGTCAATCTCAATAGAAACACCAAATCAGTTGGTATACTTTCATTAGAATACAATAATATATACTAGCGAATTATTATATTGCACAAGAACGTAGTGATATATATCCCAAATATACTAGTACACACATATACACACAGCTGTACAGCTGTTACATGCTAGACTGTGCTAATCATAATTTATTTTTCCACATAAAAACTTATGAAAGACACATCATTAGAGACATACTCATGTTTTCTAGAAGACAGTACTGAG
>NW_006380284.1:0-1586 GCF_000327345.1 Myotis davidii
TTTTTTTTAATTAAGCATATTTATAAACCTAGATTAGATCTAGGTTCTATATACAGAGGAATCTAGAGTACCAAATTATAAGCAATAAAAGAAAGGAATGATATTGCATAGCTTTAAATTATTTACTGAGTATTCTTTGGCAAACTGTTTGGACAATAATAAAATATTAAAATTGAAGTATTTACATACATTTACATTCAACGCAAACATGCATGCTTTAAAAAACAGCTGCCTGTTTGCACTGCCGTATCTGTTCACAGTAGAATAGATAGTGCCTGTTAGGTCTTGCAATAAATAACTTTCTTCCTATGCCATAATTGCTGTGAGATGATGATCAGAATTTTATTAGAATCCAGTTGAAGCCATTATATGCTAGCCATTACTTGAAATGCGCCAAAGCAAATAAACTTTGATTAGAAATGCTACATGTCCTTTGGGCTTGACTAATATAATTTTTCTCTCTGTAAATATGGAAATAATCAACCTAAATTTTGAAATGCCCAACTAAAGATTTCAGAGTGCTTTACAAATCATAATAAAACGGGTTTTATTGAACCATAAAACTTAATAAATAAGTTTTATTTTCGTTGAAAGCAAGAGTCCTTATGATTTCTACTTCATCAAGAATGGGGTGTATTCTTTGATCTTATGCTTCGCAGACCCAAATAGTCTTTCCTTTAATTAAGGAGCCAGAGCTCACTTTAGCTACTTCCCTTAGTAGTTTTAGGTTAGTTGTTTAGTCTCCAAGGTTCTGCTATAAGTTGAACTATGTTCCCCCAAAATTCATAGGTTGAAGTGCTAACCCATAGTCCCTCAAAATGTGACTCAGATGTAATGAGTTATGTTAGCATACTAGAGGAGAGTGGACCCTTAATCAGATAAGGCTGGTGTCCTTATGAAAAGGGGAAGTTTTTAACACAGATACATACAGGGATAATGCCATGTGAAGATGAAGGCAGAGATCAAGGTGATGCTTCTACACGGCAAGGAACACCAAAGATAGCCCGAAAACCATCAGAAGCTCAGCGAGATGCATAGAACAGATTCTCCTCACAGCCCTTAAAAGAAACCAACCCTGGTGACATCTTGATTTTGGACTTGTAGCCTCCAGAACTGTGAGACAGTCAAGTTCCTGTTGTTTAAGTCACTCAGTCCGTGGTACTTAGTTACGGCAGCTCTAGGCAACAAATACAGACCTAAATCCAGACTGTGCATTCTCCTTTTCCTAGTAGTGAGCAAACACATTTACTGCTCATGGAAATAAAGCAATGCAAATAAATGTAAAACCATGATGGTTTAATAGTATCACTGGGTTTAAAATAAATGGGTCCCTATTGGTCTGATTTCTTAATTCATCTTCTTAAAGCAACTACTTGTGAAGGAATGGAAGCAGCAAAGGTGATGATTAGATACATTGCCTTCTTTTACTTTTTTCAATCAAAGTAATAGACATATATGGTCCAAAAATAAAATAGTATGAAAATACTTATAATGAAAATAGCAGTCCCCTGCCTTATCTGTCCTCCCAGATTCCTCACAGGCATTTGGCCTTAGCTTTTGTTTTGTTTTCCTTTGTGTGTTTTTTT
>NW_006380285.1:0-1587 GCF_000327345.1 Myotis davidii
AAACAGTGCTATTCATAGTGCCTGATGAAACCAGTTGTTTTCTAGTTCACACAGGGATAAGGAGTTTCCACCAGATGGGAAGTAACTGCATCACCAGGTACTCAGTTTTATGCCGCTGACATTTTTATAACTAGCCTTCCTTTATGGAGGAATGATTGTGTTGGTTCAAATTCTGGTGCACGCTCTTAATCTCTTCGCCATGGACTGGGGAGAAATGGTTCAAGGACAGGCACAGATCCTGGCTCATGCTTTGTGTAGTCCTGAGTCATGTGCCCCATGTCAGACCTACTGAACTGGTATCTGAAGATGTTCTGCGTCTGCATGAACCTCTGAAAACTATTGGCATAGAGGACAGTTTTAAGTGCGCTTTTGCATAAACATTAGGTAGAAGTTACCAAAAGAAGTTTTTTGAATATTTTGTTTTTGGTATTTCACATTTGGGTATGATCTTTGAAGATGTACATTAAATAATCATATCTTTAAAGTGTGAATTCTGCTTTAAAATATAGAAACATTACATATACAAAATTCTTTTGATTCTCAAAATGATCCTGTTAGCATTTCTTTCATACACACGAGGTAATTTAGGCTTAGTGAGATTAAGAATTTGTCCTGAATCACAAATTAATAAATTGTATAGTCAGAATGTATTCTCTGCTTTCATGGGTCTATCTCTCTAATTATTTACTTTGGGATTTTTTTTTCCTGTTTTCTCTCATTAAGAATCAGAGAGAGTCACCATAATGGACACCCAATGTAAGTGTGTTTAGGAGGAAATTATAGATTTCACTTCACAGTGTGTCCTATGAAATATTTATACAATTTTTATGTTTTGAAATGTACACAGTTGTGAATTCAGATAGTTAGGCAATCAGTAGAGGTGCTATAAACTCAACATTTTAAAGTCAAATATTTACTCAGAGGGCAGAGAAAAATATGAGTTTAATTATGTTGCAAATGAACATCTTGCAACATATAAACAGCCCAGAGCACATTACATCACAATGCTCTAATAAAAAATAATTAAAACAAGGAAATAAACTGTCACAAGTACCAGAATGTACCCAATAAAAAGGAAATAAATGCGATTTCCCAGAGAGACATGTGCCGTCTCGAGCACTTGCAGGTTGTTTTCCTGAATGGTGAAGTCTATAAAGAAGGTAAAAATTAAAGGAGAAATTGGTTCAGTTATCACAGTATTAAAGGCCACTTGGTGACATCTCCCATGTCTCCGTTTTAGAAAAAACATTTTATGTCGTTTCTCATTCTGTGTATGAAGTGAAAATAAACATCTGTATGTCAAAGGATATCATTTATTTATATGAAAAGCAGTTCCGAGGACAGTAAATGGAAATTTAAAAAATTCTTATCGTTTATCACAAATGTTCGCACTGAAATCAGAGAGCATGTGGGAAAGACTCAAAAGCCAAAATTGTTATGTATGTTCCCCAAACAAGAAAATCCCAACATGATTCTATGGAGATTATACATATTTTTAAGAGCACAATTGGCAAACTGAATCTTACTGGTACATTTTTTTTAAATGTGGCATTCTTTTTAAAAAATACATTTTATTGATTTTTCACA
>NW_006380286.1:0-1588 GCF_000327345.1 Myotis davidii
TCCTGCTCTCAGAAATCCAACAGCCATCAGGCTAAGGGTAAAACTCAAATGTTTTTCAGAGGATCGCTGAGCTCAACCATGAATTTGTTACTACTGGTTGCTATAGGATTTATGATGTGGCATTTATTACATAAAAACATGTTTTTAATGAGGAGCTTCTTTTATTTTAATGAGATTTATTGCAAAAGATTTGTCTCTGACATTTTGGAAATTCTAGCCTCACCATGGGAACTTGCCCTAAAGAATGACATGTCCAGATGAAGGTAATGAACCATCATGATTTTCCTACTTGACTTCAGTTACTCCCACGTACAGGGAAGACCATGAATGATTGGCCTGGCTGCAGTCCAGCCATTTTGCTCCATGGAACCTCTCTCCCATGGTTTGTCTTTTCTACATCATTTGTGATCCTTGTAATTTACTCTTTGGATTTAACTAAGGAATAGATATACTAAAGAAGCGCAGTCAACATAAACTATAGGCAGAAGTCTCCTGACTGCAGGGGGAAAATTACACTTGTTTTTATAAAGTACTCACTCTCACAAGGACTGTTGGCCCAGTTTCCAACAAAGAAGAGCAAATCAGGCACACTTTAACTGCCAATATTCAATCTATGACAGTGATAAAAATCAATCGCAATTATTGTGATAAAGACAGCTTTAAGAGCCTTTAGGAAACAACTAACAAGCATACACAACAAACAAAATAACTGAGGTCCTTTAAAAACTAATTTAACTTTCATATTTTTGTCAATGTACTGCGATATATAAAAGTTTTTGATGAGTTCCTCCTTTACAATTTTCCCCCCATCTAGCCTTGATTTATTAAAGAGGCATGGGTACGTATTCTGTAAGAGTCTTAAAACCAATTCTTTCTTCTTCTTGTTTTTGACATGTGGTCAGAGAAATGTCAGTGAGGATATAATATGAATAAGGGATCAGCCTTAGATTTCATATACTTGACCACAAGTGCAAAACTGATGGAAGAGAAAGAAGGAAGTCACGATCAACCTTTTGCAATGAAAATGTATAAATAATAAAATGAAAAAGTGCAGAATTCAGAGAAACAGCTACCAGATGCCAAAACAATGAGTGAAGATGTATAGAGCATATTTCCCTAAAATCCATTTAAGGAACATGTCACACCATTTAGAGCAATTTAGTTATTGATAGCTACTCCAGAAACAAACTATTGTTCCACTCTCATGCTTAACCTGAACTTTCAAATTTAAAACAATTTATGTTTTGCCTTATTTTATTTTTCTTGAACCACTCATATAAGCAAGGGAGTGATCCGATGCAAAGGAATAGAAGATCCACTGCCATTTGCTTTCAGGCTACATTGCTCTCAGTCAGTTTGAAATAAATTGTTGCTACTCTATTTTTTGAGTGAGTAAGAGAGTTTATTTTTCTCTACAACTGATTAGTGCCTTTCTCTTAAATTTATTTTTCAAGGCTTATAATTTTCCCGAATGTTTTGAGGTCATACTTATTAGAACCTGGACTCGCAATACATTATTCTAAGGTTCTTCAAGGGAAAATTTCTCTTTTTTTTAAAAAAAATAGATTTTTATTTATTTCAGAGAGGA
>NW_006380287.1:0-1588 GCF_000327345.1 Myotis davidii
CCTCTCTGTAAAAAATCAATAAAATATTTTAAACAAAACAAAAAAAAACAAAAAAAGTTTTTCAATTAATAAACAGAACCAGACTCCTAAAATATGTAAATGACAATGATGACACTATAACTCGCTAAGGTCTCATGTCAGAATAGAATATTGCTTTCTGCCAGTTTTCAGTTCTCTTTCTCCATATTTATACCAACAGAACAACCCTACCTGGCCATATCATGCATTTATGTAAAATCCAACAAACATTTTTTTTTATTTTAAGGAATGCCACCTAGTTTGAAGAAAGATTAATACAGGATAAATCAGAATAAATGATACGTCCATTTAAAGACATCTTTACTAAAATGTACTATTTACCAGACTCAAGTGAAAATTTCTCTTTTACTGGAAGGTCTTAACCTTCAAAAACAGTATTTAAGGCACACAGCTGCTAGGAAATTACACTCTACCAAAAATATTCTTGTGACATGCTGTCTCAGGACATCACAGAAGTGTGGCTGGGCTGAGAAAACACATTCTTGTCAGTGTGAAAAGGTCTTTTATGACCATAATACTGTCTGGGTGTCATGCTCACAAGATGCCATAGAGATTAGCTTTTTATTCCATGATTTCATTGAAAACTTCCATTTTCAGTTTAAAAATCTTGCCAGAGGAAAGTGAATATGGCTGAATTGAGGGATTGGTTCTGCCATTCATTCACTGTGGGCTTGCATTCAGAACTTAAAAAGAGAGCGGGTAGGGGAAGGAAGCGGATGGTTGAGTATGATTCCCTTTGATGGAGCTGGGAGGCACCTTTATCGGCAAGCAGCCATTTAACTCTAGATTGAGGCTTGTGGTGCTTTAGCAAGAGGGGCAAAAAATGCTAGTTGATTTTGAATAGCTTTATTTTCATTCTATTTCTGTGTCGATACTATATCCACCACCTATCATATTTTCAATCATATATTGTATTTTGCTTTTATCTTTCTTTTTCTTGTCTCCAATCTGGCTCTTAACCTTTCTAAACTTCTCTTTCATCACCTGTACAATCACCTTCTCTAACTTATTTCTGTACTGTCCACCTTTTTCTAGTCTTAACTCTCTACATTCTTTCTCCAGCTCTCAGGTCAACCTCCATTTTCTATTATTCACCACAATTGCTTGGGATGATCTTTGGTGTCTCCCTATCCCACTTCCCATATCCAACTATCTGCCAAGTCTAGTACAATCTATCTCTAATGTCTCCCACTCTGTTCTCTCCTCGGCATCCCGTTGGGTGGTTCTAATTTATATTATCATTACCATTAGCTGGGAATGATCCAATAGCTTCTCAGAATGCCGTTCTGTCTCTTATTGTTTTTGCCCCAAACAAACGAAAATCAATAAAATAAAATCTTTCACTTGAATAATGAATATCTATTGAACTGGGTACATAACCGTTCAGTTCATTCAGCCACTTTATAAGAGACAAACAACATATCTTTAAGTTTTTCTACTCCCTTTCTCTCTAATTGAACCTCATGTTTTCCCCAAATAAGTATATTTGAACTCACACATCATGATAGTCTGTTTGTTCCTGAGTCAGATTTATACTCTTCCTTCTAAG
>NW_006380288.1:0-1588 GCF_000327345.1 Myotis davidii
TTCTAAGCCACCTCTTTGAGTTACTCATTTCTCCCTGGGTATCTCTCATGTTAGTAAACTGCTTGTTTTTCTCTTGTTAATATGTCTCTTTTTATAGAAATCTCAGCTAAGAATTCAGAAAGGCAGAGGGAAAATTATTTTTCCTCCTCTATCATGGCGTTCACTTAAGATGTCAGATTTCATAATTGGATTCACAGTCTTGTATTTATTCTCATCAGCAACAGCACAGTAATGGAGAGTCTGCTGAGGCTGAGCCATGTGGCACTTGGGAAAGAGCCAGGCAGCTTGGATGACACGTCTGTGCTGGAGTCAGGAGACCTTGCTGAAGGTTGTTTAGCTCTGGTGGGATTCAATGAGCGAATTCAGACAGGGGATTTGGTATGTCAGTGTCTGTTTTCAGAGACACTGAAATCAGTTCCATCAGTCTCATAGAAGTAGTAATAGGAGGAAAATATAAGAATACAAACATGTGTGTTTGGATAACTTTAAAGAACTAGACTAGATGAAGCTGGGACAAAATTTATCAAAATGTGCATTTCCCAGCCTTTACTGAACTTGTCACTGCTGACTTTGAGGGAATCTAATCTTTGCTTAGTCAGCTTCTCTCTCTCATTCTCTCTATCTTGCCCTTTATGATGGGAGTTCTGCCTCTACAGATAGTTCACAGGCTAAAGGACAGGGTGAGAATAACACAGATTTGGTAGCTTTGGTAACTTTGGGAGGTACAAGAGGAAACTGTGGGTTTAAGCATGTGAGGCTCAGAAGCAGCTGCTGAGGTGTGAGAAAGGAAAAGGGTTAGAAAAGAATTAAGGAGGTCAGGGTCTAATATGGACTTGATTTCCTTTCATGTTGTTTAAGTAATAATTGGAATTGCTCTCAAAATACTCATGGTTGTTGGGCTGTGCCTCTTTAACTTCAACACCATTTCCATACAGGACCATATGAGGCTTCAGCTTATATTTGAGTGCAGTTTCTTTAAGGTGGGCATCTAGGGAAGAGAGAACTAATTACAGGAAACGTAGCTCAGAGAGACAAAAAGATAATGTAGGTTAGACCTATGACCCCTGTTTTCCATCTCTGATTCCTTCACTTAAATAGTGAGCTATGTGCCCTAGTGGTTTGGCTCCATTTGTTGCCCAAGCCTTCAGAATAATGTTCAAGTCCTTTATCATGATATTCAAAACCCTTCAGAATCTTTTTCCTATCTACATTTCTAGCTTCATTCTAGCCACACCAAATAAGGTACAGTTACCAGGTGTACATACATTTTGAACACACTTTTCCTTTATCTGGGGTACCTTCCCCCCAACCGTCCATCCTTTGATTTTCTATAGAAATTACACACCCTTCTCTACCAGAGAGTATTTCTGTAGATCATGGTTGAATTGGTTTATGGCCTCCAAAGATAGTTTTGTTAAACTGCCTTTCTAGCACCTGGAACTGTCCTGGCCCATCATAGATAATCTAAGTGGTCCTTAAAATTACAAGATTGGCCCAGAAGACTGGACTAAATCTGCAGGAGGTTAGATTTCTTCCTGGAGGTGTATTTATTTTCCCCTTAAATTCCTGAGCTCCAACTGGTCATGTT
>NW_006380289.1:0-1587 GCF_000327345.1 Myotis davidii
GAGTTCCAAACTCTGAATTGTAAAGATCAATTAAGATTATGCATATGGAAATGTTCTGATTGCTTCTGAGCACAGGTAAGGAATAGAAAAGAAGGATTAGTGATTGCTTTCCTTAGTTTAAATAGGTATATGGAGAAGTTGACTCAAATCCTCAGAAAGGACTGAAACCAGATTGGCTCTGTGACCTTGGGTGTGAATAGATGAATATGTGATTACACATCTGTGGGCCTTCCTCCCAGATGGTTTCGATTAAAGTGGCGTATCTACTAACACCTATCGGTCTCTGTGACTCTCCTCTTTTTAGTCTAAGTTCAGGGGAGCTAGAGTATGATTTGTCCATCTTGGAACCAAATGCCACCCTGGGTTCATCTACCCCAGCTAGCCTCACAGGGTGGTGGACTGCAGCCTGGCTGCCAGGAGTTAACATTTTTGAATAGAGGGAATCACTTGAAATCAGACACAGTCCCAAGGATGCCTCCTGTCACGGAAAGCAGGGCATTTCCTATTGTCTGTGACAGTGGCTTCAGGAAGGGAGCCAAGATGTGAAGACCTCTTCTTCCATCAGCAGTGTTACCTGATGGTGGGTGCTCCTTTACGTGTTTGCTTTGACAGCAGGGATCCTTAACACGCCATCTACAGAATTAACGGTCAGCATAGAGATGCGGTTTTAATCAAACTTCTCTCTATAAACTTCCATTATCGGTGCTTACCAGGGCTGAGATGCAAAGAGGAAGTGCAGAAGTTGCCAGCTCAGCATAACCAATGATCTCAAATATGCTAAGAAGAATAACTAGGAAAGGGGAGGTAATGAGTCGTCACAGTAGGAAAACCATGATAGTTTTAAAACATAGGTTTTGTTTATCTTTGAGATTGCAGTTTCCAGGAGGCCTGTAAAGATAGCGCCCTAGAAGCTTATAGGAAATTGTCCTGCTGTTAAGAAAATGCACTCATAAGGTGTCATAGTAGCTAGCAGTGCTGGTTCTGGAAGTTCTGTGGCTTTAACATAGTAAACGTATGGCCTTTGTCAAGCGTCTTACTACTGTGAGACCCGCATTGCCATTTGTGAAGTGAGATTTGCAGTAAGGTGCAGTGGGGTCATGAGAATAAAATAAAATGACATAATTAATGTTTAGCATAATGCCGGGCATGTAGTAAAAGCTTAATAAATGGAAGCCGTTGCCGTTGCTAATATCATTATCTTGCAATTATTTTGTAATGCCATGATTTTTAAGACACAGAATAATGCATTCTCTGATAGAAGTCAACATTTACTGTAACAGTTTCATGGACTAATATTAACAACTAAAACAAATCAGCTACTTTCCTATGTATTAACATAGATGAATCTTAATGACATAATGCTGAGTGAAAAAGCAAGTTTCAAAAGATATATTCAGAATGATATAATTTCTATAACATTTAAAAACAAACACATAATGTAATTTTTATAGATATATTTTGCCTCAGACATTATTGTTTGCTTATCCAATATACATTTTCTCCTTGGGAACTAAAGGTTTTTAGGGTTTGGACAAATGTATCATACATGTCTCTATCATTACAGTATCACACAGAGTATTTTCACTG
>NW_006380290.1:0-1588 GCF_000327345.1 Myotis davidii
AGGTACATGCCCTTGACAAGGAATTGAACCCACGACCCTTCAGAGTGCAGACTGATGCTCTCTCTACCACTGAACCACATGGGCCTGGGCTCATTTGCATTGTGTTCTTCACAATTGGAATGCATTTGTAATTAATACCTTTTTTTATGAGGGATGATTATTTCTTAACCAAAGGTCATCACACAAAAATTTTCAAGAAAAGGGGATAAGAAATAGTTTGCACCAAGTCAAGTAAATGGACTAGCCACCCTTCACACTCTAATGCAGCCTAAATATCTATTTCAGTTGCAGCACAAACTTTACTGATGAAAACTTCACATTTAATTACAGTGCCATATAAGTCAGAGTTATTACATGTGATGTGAAGAGATGGCAGGAATGTGGCAATTGCCTTTCAGGTGGTAGTCTTAAATGTTTTATAAATTACATGACATCAAAGTAATTAATTGAAGTTCCTAAAGCTACATTTTTTATAACACAAAAAAAGAGCAAGAACTTGACATTTTTCTACTGAAATATTACTATGTGAATGTTAAATTTGATAAAACAAACTTTTTTTATAACATGAAAAACAATGTTCTAAGTGTTTGATTTGTAACAGTTCCTATAAACCTTTATTTTATAAATGAGGAAACTGAACACGATGCAGTCAAGTAAATTGTCCAAAAAGAGCTAGTAATGTATTGTCTAGATTTAAGCCCAAGCCACTAATGTCAAGTCCACGATCTAAAAAAACCACCTTACTGCCTCTTTTAAGAAGGAATGCATGCTATAGATGGATGCAGATTTCCTTTTGGTTAATATTTATTACTATCAAAGTAGCAGTTCTCAAATAAATTTCATCGCCAACCTTTAATTTCCTATATAGTATCACAATCATTGATATTAAGTCAGTCAGTGTTTAACTTGACAGTGTTATCTTAACTATGAAGTAATAAATGAAATGACATTATGTTGGAGATTCTAGTAGATAGGGATGTTCAGCCTCTAGATATAAACAGGAACCCAATATTTGTCACTAATTTGGAACTAATATATCACTTGATAAGTCTAGATTTTAGAATTTTAGGCCTTAAAATAAGGCAGGTAACATATTGATTGAGCCTTATACCGCGAGTAACAATAGCCATCAGTCAACTTTACCTACTTCTGAATAGTTGAAACTTATGTTTTGTCTTTATCACAATCTTCAACATAATTATATGTATCATTTATTGAGCACATCCTATACAATTCGCAAACATTATCCCATTTAATCCTCACAAACCTATAAGTAGGTGTTATTTTTAGTTGTAAAGACTGAAGTTAAGAAAGAGTGAAGTATCACTCCCAAAATTCCACCAATCACCAATCCCTGAAGGAGGCGGTGGTGGGGCTTGGTTGGGACCCTGATTTATCTGACTCTGAAATTCACATACTCCTCATTATATAATTAAGGCAAATAAAGTGATAGAAATTTCGCTTGATATCTGGATCAGAGTTTCTATTAGTAGCGGTCAGGCAAGAAGACAGAAATCACAGCAGTCATATCAACAGGGAGAACTTAAGATTTTTTTAAAAAAAAAGTACTAACAACATATAAAGTTGT
>NW_006380291.1:0-1588 GCF_000327345.1 Myotis davidii
GTTAATTTTTAAATCATGTTTTTCAAAAGAAATGAACTAAATGTGTGGAATAAAATGGATCCTCTTCTTTTTTTCTTTGAATAACCATATACCAAATATCTGCTTTAGTTGCCTATTGCCATAGAACCCACATGAATTTCTACCAACATTGGTGAACTGTCAATGGTGGGTGGGCCTAATGGGGCCCTACCCCGTGTAATTAGGGATGCCATCTAACTTTGTTACACCCTTAGATTAGTTCTTAACTGAAATCACTTATATATGGCTGTTATTGTTAATGGGAAAGGATATTAAATATGGATTATAGCTTTCATAGTCTAGCTAGCTGGGCATCTTGGGCTTAATACTGCCCATCTGTGACCCTTTACAATACATTAAGCACACCTTTTCAGCAGCAGCCCTATTATAATTAATCATGCCGAGGAAGAGATTGCACTAAACCTATTAGCAAGACACTGACATTAACCAAATGCTAGTCAGATGTGTCAGGGAACAAAGAGCTAAATCTAGGCTTGTGTTTTCAACGGACTTTGAGCTTTTAAGTCAATGGTATCTGAGTCTTTCCATCCATCAACATGGGGATTGCTGGTCTTGGAGATTACAGAGACATGTGGCCATATATTTTGTTAGTATAACTGTAATAGTCAACTCATTCACTTGCTTAGGAAATTTAGATGGACATTTTTCTCTTTATTCCTCTCTAATGTGCATATTCATTTAATAAAACAAGCAATAGGCAGTAAAGGAGATGGAACTGCAGGAAATAACACAAGGTTTTTAAATATTCAGGAAAAATATAAGTCAAATAGTAAATACAATAATTATCTTAACAACATATAGAATGCAATGCAATGATACTTTTAATTTTGAGAAACTTCATTGCCTCCTTTAAAAATTAGATAGTATATTCTTACAGTATTATAAATGTACGTCCTAATGGGAGATATCAAATGTCTGAGAAGAATTTGCTTCTGAAAGCCCTGAAACATAAGGGGAGAGGAGACAAATTTACTGGATAGGAACCAGGGAACTGGAACCTGCATGTATCAAGTATGATTGCTACATGTTCTTGCTTAGCTTTACAAAGTAAAATAAAGATCTAAAGTATAGAGCTGATGGGTGGGCCTGACTTATATTGAGGTTAGCCTTAGTTTCAGAAGTAAGCTCTTTACCAAAGAACAAATATTCCTATGGTTCAGTGTGAGACATAAGCCACAGTATAAAGGGGAAGTTGGTAAAAGGAGATTTCAAACTTATTGCTATTTGGGAAGACAATATTACTGAAAAGACTCTAACCTATGCACATGTAGCTTCAGGCTTTATCAAGTGCCTACATTTTATTATCAAATTGTGCATAATCTACTCCATAGAGTAGAATTGGTTCTTAGAAAATTCCTTATTATAATTTTAAGGTTCAAAACTTTAAAAATATGACCCAATTTTGCTTTGAGTATTTAAAGCCTTAATATTGATATAACCATTCACTTGAAAAATTCCACTGCTAGGAATTCTTACCTTTTATTCATAAGTTATTAGCTCATACATATATTGTTTTTACTATGAGTTAGCCATGGTCTACAAACTTTGT
>NW_006380292.1:0-1588 GCF_000327345.1 Myotis davidii
TTGTGCACCGGGCCTCTAGTATATAATAAAACAGAACAATTATAATACACTGCAATAAAAGTTATGTGACAAGTACCCAGGCAGATGATAGATGCACACAAAGTGTTTAATAAATGAATGAGTGAATAAATGAATGATAGAATAAATGCTTACCCATGACTCTGCATTCCTGTCAATCCTGATGACAGCACAACTCTGATCACCTGTGATGGTGAAGGACCCCAGGGCAGGCCCTACCATAGGAAGCTGCTAGGGCTGGGCTGAAACCTGGGAGAAGGAAGAGCTCCCCTCAGTTTGGAGACATCAAAACTAGAAACCCAGCTCTCTTCAAGGCACCTCCCATGCCCAAAATACTCTGCTGACCACCCTTCTTCTTGCTCTGTATAGTGAGAGGATGACGCTCAGTGACTTAAGATCTCTCTTGCCCCGTCAATCGAAGGCAAAAGGAGATGTAGACACAAGGATGGATTTATTGACTCCCCTCCAGGGCTTCAGGGAACACTACATTTGGCTAATTTAAGAAGTATGTCAAAATAAGAGATACTCATCTACATGGGCCCAATTAGGAACAAAACTGTCATGAAGCAAGGGGCAAGGGTGACTAAGGTGACCTATGACTTCCTTCAGAGAGAGGGTCCTTAGCGAGCATTAACAACAGTCCTTGCTTAAATGCCAACAACAAATTCCTAACCTAAATAATGACACTCACTTGAAACAGACAGTGCTAATTGATTACAGCATACTTTCACCCCAGATACAGCTTCAAATGCTTCTCATCCCATTCATGGAAGAAAGTCACTACTAATTGATTGGGGGTGCCAGTCAAGATTAAACTCACTTTCCAATCCTGACCTCGATGTGCATGCTACCTGTGTAGTCTTCAGGATTATAATCATCTACTTCCTCTTTTTGTCCCTAACAACATGATCTTAATAGCACCCTATGTCATCACAGAGCAGACCATTCATAACTTATCACATTATCTCCTCTCTCTAGGATTCTCTTACTTTTCTGAGTTGCACTTTGGTGGAATGTCATATACAGCAGTCACATTAAATTGTGCTTACTGTAAGAACATTGTTGAGGATATTGTTCATTATTTTACACAGTGCCTTCTCTACAAGGCTCCAGAAGGGGACAAGTAATGCTGCTTGATCTTAGAATCAACAATGGATGCCTCCCCTGAACCACCACAATTTGTGGGCCTTATGAACCCTATGCATTCTGTAACTGACATGGCTCCCTCTTGGCATTGGCTGTGGACACTTACAGACCAGGATAGCACTATTTGCCTTGTAATCCATGCATTAATCTCGTTCCCCAAATCCACCTTATTTTTCTGGGTTGTTTCCCTCCTTTGTCTTCGTTATCTTCATTTTCATTTATTTTATTTTGCTGCTTTTTGTGCATCTTTGTAAGCCTACTTGAATATAGTTGGGAATAAGCTTGGTATAAATAAACAAGTTGATAACTAAGATTTTGATGAATGTGAAGTATTATTCCGGTTCTTTACTATCCAATTCATGTGCAAATGTTGAGGGTGGAGATGCAATGGATTATATTTAACTAGAGGCCCGGTGCATGAATT
>NW_006380293.1:0-1588 GCF_000327345.1 Myotis davidii
TTTTTTTTTTCTGGAATTGACAGATGAAAAATACATTCACAAGTAGTTAATTTGAGAAACAGAAAAGGAAAAGACAGCCTAACAACTATTCTTAGTTGATAATCCCTTTTGCAATAGAGAATTCAGAAAATTTCCAATTTGCAGTAGACTCAAATTACAGTGAAAATTGCAAAATTCTCTGAGGGTGGCTTAAATAACCCTAAAGCCAAGTTTTGACGATCTCGCTGTTTGTTGAGATCTGAATTGAGGTTTAGGAGAAAATAGGTTTGGGTCATCACACCCCAAATTTGCTTTGGATGTCAAGACTGGTGACCCGCTCAATGTCTGAGCAGGTGTGAAAAAGTTTATCAGTCACTTAATGAGGGCTTCTGGGGAGATAGGGCAGTGACTTGAGAGGAAAGGAGACTGTCTTGGCTTTTACTGGGATTAGGGAGTGGGGCTGAGGTGAAGATTTTTAACTGTGGGCTGGAGGTTTTCACATGGTTGGAAATTCCTGCCAGTACCAAAGGAGGGCGCATCTGGGTTTTCTTATCAATCAGTCCAAACCTGGGCGAAAGGGTAAGGCTTCAAAGTTTTCGATTATCAAACATCAAAGATGGAATCAGACTCTTTATAATAATTCCCCTGATGTTTGATTAATAATGGAACTATGCCCTGCGTGTTTCATTTAATTAAAGTTTAACTTGCTTATGTGTGGCATAATGGTGCCCTATGAAGCCTGTAGCCTCACTGGTAAGGGGGTTAAAGTTCCATTAACATCTTGTTCAGGGGCTCAGCTTTGTGTATTTTAGAAATGAAATGGTCACTCTTAATGTCTGCAACTCCAAAGTGGATCAAGTGAGGCTGGCCTGTTTTTCGGCTTTAGTATGTAATCTTGATGTATATTTTGGGTATTTGTGAGACAAGAAGTTCCCATGGTTATTTTTTTTCAAATTGGGAAACCTTGGGTAAGTAATTGCTGTTCCTACCATAGGCAGGAGTGGACCGTGGCTGGTTCCATTGGCATTGGCCCAAAAGTCTGTACCAGTGCACAGATGGAGCCAATTGTTGGCCAGGGTAAGATGCCTGCCTAGAGTTCAGCTGATGTTGCTGACCCTTTTATCCCAGTCTTTCTAAAGGACGTCTAGATCAAGGACTGAAAAGCAGCAGCTCTCTAGGAGGCTCCATCATGGGTAGTTTTGATGCTGTTCACTCATTTGATCCCAATGGTCTCTCTAGGTAGCCAAGGGGAGTGACCTCTTCTGCACCTTGTTAACTGGGAACAGGTTGAGGACAGAAGAAGCTACCCTCTCCTATGGGTGGGATACTGCAGAGGGCCCAACCTTAGCTCTGTCCTGTAGGTGACATTGCTGTCTTAGGAAGGGGATCCTGATGGCTATGGTGAGCTTGTGGAGTGCAACCTGTGCCCCAAGAAAGGTGTGGGGCATCACAGGCTCAGGGCCTGTGGGAACTTGTTTCCAGAAGAGCCCTGTATGCAGCCATCAATTGCCACTCTAACGGTGCCAGGGATGCGAGGTAGGAGGGCGGTTTCCCACACTAGAAATCCTTGGGCAACGTATGTTCATCATGGGTGGTCCAGGGATTTTCG
>NW_006380294.1:0-1589 GCF_000327345.1 Myotis davidii
TTTTTTTTTATAAGTGGATGGCTATTCTCTGTGATAACAAAAATTCTAAGATGGCCCCTCAATATGTTTTCCCCTAACCCCCATGACTGTGAATATGATGAGATATCATATCTGTGAGTATGTTACATTAAATGGGAAAAGGAATTTAGCAGCGTGGTTAAGTTACTACATCTCAGCTACCTGTATGTAGTACATTTACATGGATTTCAGTTACTTACATGCATCACTTGACCTTGAGTTAATCGTAAGTCAGAGTATCCTGGAAGGTTTAATGGAATCACATGAGCCCTTTAAAGGAAGAGAGTTTTCTACAGATTGCAGTGGGCAAAGACAGAAAGACATGAAGCAGGAGAAGGATTCAACATACTTTATTGGCTTTGAAGTTCAGAGTCAGATGGAGGGGCAATGTGCAAAGCCCCGTGAGCAGCCTCTAGGAGCCAGAAAGCCACCCCTGACTGATAGGCAGCCAATAAAAGGCTAGGCTCCTATAACCAAGTGGAACTGAATTGTCTTAACAATTTGCATCAATTTAGATGTGGATATTCCCCAGAGACTCTGTGTGTGGCCATTACCTTGATTTTGGCCTTGTGAGATCCTCCCTGTATAGAGAACCCAGCTGAGTTCACCCACACTTCTGACCTACAGAACTGTGAGCTAATAAATGCATGCTGTCTTAAGCCACTGTTTGTGCCACTATATTATGCAGCAAATGAATAAAAATGCTTCTTCCTTGAGGCATGGCACCACATTGAGAGCTCAGTGTTTTTCCTGTCTCCTCATGGTTTAGACATTCTGAAGGGTCAGTACCAGATCGGTCTTGGTAAGACAGAGCATATGCTGTTGGCCCATGAAGCCTTCCATGGGCTATTGGGCAATCCCATGAATTGTCAAAATGAGAGACTAGTTCATATCTGTGAATTAGTTTTGTTTCCCACCTGTCTGGTTTTTTCTTCTTTAGCAGTTGTTTTCTTTTAGTTATTAGATGAAAGGAAAAAGTAAAAATCTTTAGTTCAAGATGTAAAAGGTAGACAATACTGGTAGGAATTATTAATGACACACACACACATACTTGTTTATGAAACATTAACATTTATTTCCTTCTACAAACTATGGAACCAGTGAGTAAATGAGAGGGAGAAGGTCACTAAGGACATTATTTGTATTAAAATTAGTCAATCTATCATTGCCTCAGCTCCTAGGACTCCCCTGCTGGCATGTCTATGACCTCTACTAGGAAAAAAAATGTTCTTATCATCTGCATAAGGTGGTTGGATTTTTCTTAAAAGTGTGTATATTCCAGTTCACAGAAAACCCATTTCAGCACAATTCATGAAAGGCACAGGGAGATTGGTGCTCAGATGCTGATTTATGGTGTGGCTGGCAGAGCCTTTGTGCCAAAATTTTTCTGGGGGATTAGAGGTTTCAGAGCTCTATCAGTACTTCCACAGCTGGTTTACATAACTTTGTGTTATGAACTGAATGCTTTTTTCTCCCCCAAATTTATATGTTGATGCCCTAAATCCCAATGTGTTGTATTTGGACGTGAGGCCTTTGGGAATTAATTAGGTTTAGATGAGGTCATGTGGGAG
>NW_006380295.1:0-1588 GCF_000327345.1 Myotis davidii
AAAAGATCAATAAAATATATTAAAAAAAGATTAAGGACTCTGGAATCAGACAGATAGATATATGTCTCCCATCTTGGCCTTTCCACTTACTGGATATAAACCTTTGGGCAAATCACTTAAACTCTTGAGCCTCAGTTTACAGAACTCCCTTTCACCTATTAAAATAATAATATCTCCTGGGGTTGGTGGCAGAATTGAATATTATACATATAAATTGCTTTCACAGTGCTGCCCAAAGGTGAGTACTCAAAACAAATCCACTAGCACTAGGTCTATTTCCACCCCCTCCCCTATTTCCTTTTCAGTTTAACCTTATGAGTTTGTCTGTCTCTAACTCCACCTTACTTAACACCCAGCCCTGGGTGTGCAGAGTAGGCCATCTTCCTTGGCTCCACCCTCTCCCCCTAAGAAAGTTGCAAAACCACCTTGTTTAGTGATTAACACAGCTCTCACTTCCTTCCTGCTACCCCTCCCTTCCTTTGCTTGGGGCATAATTCTTCTTAGGTGGAGGAGGCTGAAAGGATAGAGGAGTCCACTGAGTCTGGAATCAACATGGCAAACTACAAAGCAGACCTATGTTCCCAATCCCCAAAAGGCTCAAGGCAAGAAGGCTTGGAAGGTGTGGGTGTGTGTGCTGAGGGAACACTCCTACCTTCAATTCTGAAACTGAAAAGATGAGTATTATCATCCTGGAAACATAGTCCAGTGCCCTGGGCCCAAAGTCATTTGTTGCCATAAGCAATGGGGCCAGGAACATAGATACTTACACTATGTTGTAGATGTTCTTTCTTAACTAAAGTTCCTTGAGGGAAGTGGGTATACACATGCTCCACAGATGTTTGTTGAAAGAATTAGTAAGTTCTATCTCAGGATCACTTCCTAGTAAAGGCCCACGTAATGCCAATCCTCGAAGTCCTGAACTGAAAATTCTGACCCAGTTTGTTTGGCTTAGCAGCTGGGAAGGTAGAATATGGATATTTAGGCAGAAAGAGCAGAGACAAGAGAGAAAGTAAGTGTGGCAAAATGCTAACAATTGGTGAAACAGGTCAGGAATATTCTAGTGTTCATTGATTTACATTCTGTGTAAGTTAAAGTGGGAGGGTAAAGCTTTAAAAAAATCACTGTAGATATGTTTGGTATCTATAGTTCCTCACCATGACCTTTCCCCATAATCATTTATTATATCTTGGTTAATTCTCTCAGTTGGGGTAATTTGAGTAGGGCCTGCACATTAGATATTATGAAATTTTGTCACATTTTTTTTCTTAGGTGCGATAATGATACTGTAGATATGTAAGAAAATTTATTTTCAGGATATATGCTAAAGTAGGCTCTCTTTAATATGGCCCTAATATACTTCCCAGCCTTTTCTCCCACCACTCCTTGCCTAAAAGGATTTCCAGAAGCCATGCCTGGCTCATGTTGGCATTCCTCATCTCTTGCCTAAGGAACTACTAATTAGCCAGAATTCCTATTTCACATTCAGACTCCACTACAAAACCTCCCTCAGTTCTCCTCAATCTTTCTGTCTGAATTCCCACTGAGGTGCAGCTCTCTCAGGTCACTTATTTTACCTTTAAAAAACAAA
>NW_006380296.1:0-1589 GCF_000327345.1 Myotis davidii
AATAATATTTTCTCGCTATTTCTCACACATTCCTGAAAAATTAATATGTAGAGTAGTGTAACATAGAAACTCACAATCAACAGTTAATTGAATTGCATTCCTCTCATGTAGGGTGACTTTGCTAAAAAAGTAAACACAATACCAATATTATGAGCCAGAAAATGCTAAAGTTTTATTTGTATGAAGATCATGGTTGTTGGCCTGTTTAGAAGCCCCCAATTGTTGACAGTAATTTAATACTGGAAATGTTTGTATAGGTTAGCATGTGATCCACATTGACTTTGAGAGTTCCCTCCATTGCAATATATAAAAGAGGCAATTCATTTCACCCTTGTCCATATGGAGGTTTAGTTAAAAGGCACAATTAGAATCTCTACTGTTTGTTGCTTCATTCTGCCTGTGCAGACCTGCTTCTAGGGCTTAGATTCTGTGGGGGAAAACCCTGATGTCAAGCAATTTTTTTTGGCAATTATAGCAATTATGTAGAAAGCCACCTTTAAAAGGGTGACTGACAGTGTAAAACTGCACAATAAAGCTTTGCTAATGTTTACAGGCAATCTAAAATGATATTAGATTAAATACTGATAGTTTGGAAGTAATAACAAATTGAGAAAGCAAATGAGAGCACCTAAGCTTTAAAAGAACGTTTAGTGAAAGAATAGAGATATATAGTAGCTTCTTAAATGTGATCCAGTCACAGCACTGAAAACTTTCAGTGTTAGAGTGTGGAGGACACAATATAAGATAACTTTTCAGAGCACAGCTTTTTACTTTTACTTAGTTTTTAATGGTGAGGAAAAGAGCAGTCATCTTCCAGCAAAGCTGACCTTCTAAAGTAAATTCAAATTCTTCGCATTCTCTGTTTTAGTGCAGGCAGCAGGGCTCATTAGAGCAAGGTGGATGAAAAGCGAGAGGATGAGAAGTCCGATTCCAGACCCTGTAACTAAGTTGCTATGTAATCTTGGGGGTTGGGAATATCCTGGAAGCCAGACTGCCTTCTCTAAGTGGCTGTGAGAGAGCACAATTCCTGTTATCTATGAGATGACCAGTTGAAAAGGTTTCAGTTTTTGGAAATGTTATGATGAAGATATACAAAATAAGTACACTATAATTTGAAACCTTTCACAGTGTGCAATTTTCACAAAGATATGAATATATGCTACAAAATTCCTAACTTTGGGACAAGGCTGCAAATAAAGGATGATAGAATAGCTATTTCATATACTGTTTAAAAGTTCAGGTTTGAAATGTTGTTATGAGCTTTAGTCTTGGCACTGCTTTTATTAACACAGCTTAATCTCTAGCCTCACATCAGGAAAACAACTGTGGCAGTTCCCAGTTTCAGAGTGTTGATTTAAGTATTAATGATTGTTTGTAAAACTATCTAGGAGTCATGAGTGAGAAGAGTTATGAAAAGGGGAGGTGATGTTGTTACTATAAGAAGTGACTGCATATTGCTTTGCATTACACTAATATGACAACAGTATGTATTATTCCATTATTAATAATAAGCATAACAGAGCTACTATCCAACATGATTAACACATTTAAAAATACCATGTTGCCCAGCCAGTGTTGCTCAGTGGTTA
>NW_006380297.1:0-1589 GCF_000327345.1 Myotis davidii
TTATTGAAACAAAATAAAGACTGACATTGAACATATAGAATGCTATTAAAATGCTTAGAAAAATTAGGTAAAGGTGACCAAAATTATTGTTTAATTTGTTTTTGTTTTACAAACAGGATGAAAGTTCCATTAATATTATGATACACATAGATTTATAATTACTCTATTTAAACAAAGTATAGCAAATATATTTCTATAAGACTATTCCTTTGTCATATATGAATTTTTCATAGCTTAAAAGTTGCCACAGATACGAGGAAAAAGTCTGAGTTAAAAATAACTTAGTACAAATATTTTCTGATCTATTTAACTCTCAAAATAGTCCATTCCAGTAATAAAAGAAAAATAGATGATTTTACAAGCTGTGGTTTTATGCATTGTGATAATGGGAAATTTACACTTCTCTAACCTGAAAGTTGAGTAGGTATTTTTTTTCTCACAAATTTATGTGTCTACTATAAATAATGTTTGATTTGTTAGAGACCACTGTTGTCATCTCTACTTGTGTAGGATTTTCCAAGTTTAATATAAAAAGAACATTTATAGATGAAAGTAATCAAAGTGTTTATGGTCTTACTACTCAATATTTGCTTTCAAAATTGCTGGTATTATACAGATATACCAGGTGGGAGGTGAGATAAAGAAAAAATAACTGTATGACAATCATGAATACTGGATTAATAACTTCGTTGTTATATATTGCTTTATAAAGATTAGAAAAATCAGTTTAAAAGGAATGTAGTTGTATTTAATGTTTCTTAAAAACATATCTATTTATACACAGCAGAAGGGAGCAATCCCTTAACTCTAATATAAAGAAATTATATGCAGTATTACTCTTAATGTATTCAGAAAAATAAATGCATACCAGTGGACATGGGGACTCTAAGGAATAGTACATGAATAATAAATTGTATATTACTATTTCAGAACTGTAGAAAAACCTTAAAAACTTGGTGTTCAACATGTTCACTTTTATTGACATGGAAATGATAATGAAAATCAGGAGTTACAAACTCTCCTAGCGGAAAAGATTGTTCTGGAATCCATGTTTTATAGACTTCTCTAAATATTCTTCCCACAATGTACAACTTGAGTATACAGTGCAATTCCTTTCTCTTTTTTTGCATATTTATGGTATGTATACTATTATTCATGGGCCATGCATGAAATGTGGGTCCCTAAGGTATGGATAAATTATTCCACTTGAGAACAAGAAATAGAAGCAATAGAGTCTAAAAATCATGAAGGAAGAAGCGCAATGCAAATAAGAAATAGAGCATTGGTATGGCTAAGACTGCTTTGAAAGCAGTAAGTTTAAAAGTTTAAATCTCGCTATTAACTCTCTTAAGAGGAAAAATTATTAAATTTATCATGATGCCTAAGTCCCAAAAGTCTCTTATATTTAAATGAGTTAAAGTTTCAATAGAAACCGTATGATCATATATAGAAAAATAATCATTAGAGAAAGACTGGAGTTGAAAGGTTTCCCTTCACTAAGAATAGACTTATATTTAACTTTAAGTTTATGCTATTAAAAGGTACAATTTCAGTGAACCTTACATTGTACAATTAAAAAATGATTTCAC
>NW_006380298.1:0-1589 GCF_000327345.1 Myotis davidii
AAAATATTGAACAAGAGATATTACAGGAATATCAATGATCAAATGGAGGAATTATTGCAATCAGATAGCAAAAAGATAATTTTCACCTCTGACTACTCTATCATCTTGACATTTCAGTAGATCTTTTAACTCCTGTAAACCCAGGATCTGCATTTATTCGGGGGGAAAAATTGTTCTAAGAATAGAAAAATAAAAACGAGTCTTAAACTGTGACATGGCTAGTACTTGTGACTCAGCAAAAAAGTGAACACTTTTCATCTTATTAAGGAAATGTCACCCTTCCAATTTTCAGTACAAGTTCCCATTGTCTTCTCATTGATCCCAGACAGCTCATCCTTCTCTTAAGAGGGTTGTGCTGTATCGGAAAGGACTAACAAGATATTCATGAAATGAGAGGCGAGGGAATGGATGCAATTCTGTTCACCAGAGACGGGCAAACCAGCGTCTGCAATCCCAGAGGCTTCTGAGATGCGCCTGGTTTTGCATTTTCACTTCTTAGATCTTGTTTTCTCCATTATGACAAGAACCATCATTAAAGGCATCGGCTGTGTCCATAATGTTCTTCTGAGACCCTTCTTTTCAGTTCAGTTGCATTAATTTGGTGCTTACATTTATTGCTCCGGAGTTTAATGTATATTATTCCTGTCAGCATTAAATTTAATTTACTGCAACTGGGCAAAGGGGTTGCTGAAACCAGATTTTAATTCCCAAGACATTGCACCATGTTGTCCTTGATAAACAAGATCTTTATTGTATACCGCCAGTACGATGTGTGTGCCAGAGCTATAGCTCTGCAGAATGTGCTTCTTCGGATAGCCGTGTCTTTTTTCTTTTGGAAATGATGCTTAGTTTCTTCTGCATAGATGAATGTTCCCAAAATGTTGGACTATTGAAACAGTGTGTGCTATGATTTCTTTGGATGATGAAATAGGAAATCTAACCCAACTAAACATTACAGAATTCTGCTGTATCCCTGCTGGGATCCTCTCCCCAGTGGATGATAGCCTGAGACACAATGTGGACATTGTTTTTGTAAGGGCAGATACTAGAGACAGCAGGGATTTCTTTATGGTCAAAATGAAAACAGAATTTCAAATATTTTAGAGAACATTTTATTGTTAAAGTAATATATGCTTGTAAAGAATTCAACTAGTATGAAATGTTATACACTGTCAGCATTTGTTATATATCCTTTGAGATCTTCCCCATCTTTCACCTCTCTCTTCTACACTCTCTCCGTCTATGTATATGTGTGTGAGCATACCTTTGCTATATATTGATATATATTTGTGTATATATGTGTGTACATTTGTATACATACGCGTATGTACACACATAAGTATTATATTATATATGTATTTACTAAACTATTTCTATACATAATAATTACTTAATAAATGTTTGTAGAAATACAGTCATGAGCTGCATAACATTTTGGTCAACAACTGACCACATATACAGTAGTAGAATACCATATAGCCTTAGTGTGTAATAGGCTATAGCGCCCAGGTTTGTGTAAGTATACTCTATGATGTTAGCACAATGACAAAATCATGTAATGACACATTTCTCAGAACATATCCCTGTCA
>NW_006380299.1:0-1588 GCF_000327345.1 Myotis davidii
TCTACATGTGCTACAGTGTGAAAATGCTGCTGAAATATTTGTATCTACAGATAAAAGTGACTGGAACAGTTTTGGTCAAGTAATGAGTCTCCATCATCTGTTCTGCTGTAGAGCCATCTGCAAATTTTACTTAAACACCATCGCCATCTATCACATTGTAGCTTAAAATCTATAAATCAGAAATAGCTCATTGCTGAACTATTGGCAACAACTGATAGTGACCAGGCTGGCTAATAGAGAGAAGCTTCCATACACTCAGGCATACATTTGATGGAGCACTTCATTCATTTGGATGACCTGTAGTTACTGCTGCCAAGTTTGCCCCTGGAAGATGTCATGGAATGAAGAGCTGCCAAGGGGCTGATTTCATCTTTCCTAAACAAGCGTCTGAGCTAATTTGCATTCACTGCATATGGGGTGGTCCTCCAAGTCCTGGGATCCTTTTCATATACATGTGAGATCATCAGTAAAATTCACAGAGATAGACAATGAATATAGTTTAGAGAAAAGCAAGAGGTATTTTTTAAGGTCAAGAACCTGCCTGCCAGGGACACTGGATTCCTGTTGGAACTCTACTCAGTTTCTCTCCAAAGCCAATACTTACAATTGCCTAATATCTATATCTAACCAAACAGGAGGCTAATTCTCCTGTTGGGGGTTCAGGAAAGCACAAAAACACGCCCCATCTGGCAACTGTGGGAAGAAGGGCCTCCCTCTGGTTGGTAATCATGCTTGGCGGCACTGGGTAATGGCAGGGAGAGGCCCTTCACTCTGGTGCTTGAGAAATGGGCACACAGACAAAAACCCAGTTTCCTAGGCTAGAAAATCTCCATAGCAACATACTCTTGCTCTACCCCTTCTTGGTCCAAAACTTTCAAACCAGACCACTTAGCAGAACTGTAAGCTGAGAGGATATGCTTATTAGTCTTGTCATCTCTCTTGTTAAGTCCTGGTACCTATCCACACTGACCCAAACACATAAGCATGCACCCAGGCAACTACATGCACCCATATACTCAGAGACCTTAAAGGAGACACTCCTCTGACTCTTTCTCCCAGGGCAGATGTCTTTATCCCAAGATTCTCATCTGCTGAGGAAAAAGAATTAACAGAGTCATTACTTGTAAACACAGTGGCCATTTCAAAAGCAAAATAGGAAAGTAATTTCTTCCCAAAATGACGGTTTTGGATCTGTTGAAAGTTATCTCCGTGTTTGCCCCACTCCTTGCTTCATGGACAGTGAACACTGGAAACCAGCTTATTGTCAGACAAGCCAAATAACCCTTGATGAGCTGGTGGAAGGTGCCAGTAACAGGGGTGAACTGCATAATAAGATATAAAGCCTGGGGTGTCCATGGAATGGGAGAGTCCAGTCAGCCAAAGGGACAAGCCTGGGCCAAAGAAGGGAGAAGAGTTCAGTTGACATTCCAGAAGTCACCAGTAGATTGAGAGGAACATGTAGACCACTGGTTCTTGAACTTAGAATAAATCAGAATCATCAGGATGATTTGATAGAACATCAACTGGTGAAACTCATTCCCAGAGATATTTTAAAAATTCTCACCTGAGGATATCTTTTCCATTGATT
>NW_006380300.1:0-1590 GCF_000327345.1 Myotis davidii
GGTTACTAATGGAGGATCAAGGCAGAGAACAAAATGAAACCCAATTTCTCTCCAAAAGGAAAAGCTTTCCTGGGAGACTAGTTCATTCCTTTCTATTAAGTTATTCCGACAGCGATGGGACAATACCGTTTTTTCCTGCCGGAGAACAATAGGTTTCCTTTCTGAACACACACATCTCTCCTTGGAGCTGGGGACAATGATGGCAGTGTGCAGCCACCGTGATGATATAAATGAAAGGCGTGTGCATGAACTCAGGTGTTAGCCAATTAAACAATGTTTGGTGGAAAGAATGAGTCATGTGGTAGAGGATTTTGTAGCATTAAGTAAGAAGCACACAAAAATCAGAAAAAGAATATACACCCAACATACTCAAATTTTAAGTATGTTTTCTGTTCTTTTTACATTTTATGGAATAAAAAGTGAAAGATAAGATAATAAGACATTAGACAGTTGTGAAAAGAAATACTGAGAAACTGACAGAATGAAAAAGGTGCTAGATAATATAAAGAATGAATGTTTTAAAATATTACAGGAAAAGCAACTTCGAAGATATTTTAGAAAGAATAAGAGTAGGGTTAATATTGCTGATAATAATGGAACTAAAATAAAATAAACGATTAGGAAAAGCTTAAATAATTCTTCCAATTGTCGAGCAATAAGACCAAGATATTCAAATAATGACAGAGAAACAGCAGCATTACTGGTGTGCGAATAGTTAGTGCCCCTGAATACAAGATCAGAACAAATGGAGATAATAAATATTCAGACATAAATAAAATCAGCTAAGAAATCACTTTAATCTGCAGATTAAAAGAGCTCACTTGGCAACTAGCAGAACCAATAGAACAGACCAGTAAATAGATACAACCACGGAACAGTATAACTCTCAAAGAAAAAAAAAATCAAGAAACAAAAGACAAAACTTGATAGCCTATCAAGAAAGAAATCTCAGGCTGACTTTAGACCTCCCCTTTGTAACATAAAATTCCAGAGCCACGGCAGCAACATCAGTGGAGGTTTGAGTTGTGAGTTCAATATACCTATGCACATACAACCAACCAATATATGACAAGAGATCGAAGAATACTCGATGGATAAAGACTCTTTGGTATATTCAGTAAATGGTGCTGGGAAAGCTGGATATTCACATGCAAAAGAAGGAAACTGGATCCCTATCTTACATTGCACTAAAAATTAACTCAAAATAGATTAAAGACAAAGGTAAGACCTGACACTAGACGACTGCTAGGAGAATATAGGGGACAATCTCCTTGACATTGGTCTTGGCAATGCTTTTACGGATATGACACCCAAAGCACAAATAACAAAAACGAAAGCCAGCAAGTGAGACTGCATCAAACTACAAAGCTTTTGCAGAGCCAAAGAAATGACCAACAAAATGAAGAGGCAACTATGAAATAGAAGGAAATATTTACAAACCACCGATTTGATAAGGAATCGGTATCCAAAAAATATAAAACATTGACACAACTCAATAGCCAAAAATAAATAACCCATTTAAACTGTCCTAGGGTCTGAATAGGCATTTTTCCAAAGAAGATAGTCAAATGGCCAATAGCTACATGGAAA
>NW_006380301.1:0-1590 GCF_000327345.1 Myotis davidii
GGTCTATATCTATTTCCTCAAAATAATATACTTTCTGTTTAAATAGTTAGGTTAATTGAATAGTTGAGATAATCATAGCACTCAAATGATATTTACTGACAAATGCAGCTTGACTTTAAATTTGAGGTGTCTAATATATCAAAATTCAACTAATGAACATAAATGATAAGTGCTAACTAATGAATATAAAATTCTACAAATTATTTTATGTTCTAGCTCCTCACTTGAAATACCTATGAACATTTGGGATAACTATGTAATATTAAATCTTAATAACGAGATATTTTCATATCAGAAGTAGGAAAAGCTCTACATTTCCCAAGCCAATCTCAGATGCTTAGCCCTGGCCAAATCCACATTTGCCAAAGAGTGTCTCTGTGAAGACTGTTTTGTGTTTTGACATAGTAAGCAAGGATATGACTCTTCCTCAGCCCATAATGTACGGAGGAGAGTTAGCTGGACTAAATGAGAGAACAGTTTTGCGAGATGGCACTTCAATCGCATCCTCCACCACTGGGTGAAGTCCATCAAACCCTGTGGCAATGGCATGAGCCAATCTGGGGCTGACCTAACTTCATGGCCTCTCCTTACTTGTGAACAATCAGAAGATCAATTATATTACACGTTTAGATTAACCAGTGATTGACTGGCCAGGGGCATACTCTTGGCAGGCAGGTGCTGAAGAAACTATAAAACCAACCTTCCAAAAAAGAAATCAGGGTCAGTGTTAGGAGGTATCCATGCTAAGATGTCAGATCACAATTTTAATTGTGAGACCTTGGCCCACTCGTAAGAACTTCAAAAGCTGTGATGAATCTCTTTTTGATGATGGAATTATAACAAGAAACTTTTAAATTAAAAATGATGCTCTAGTTTAAGTGACAGGTACTTGTTGTGATTTTTAATTTTACTTTCCATATATCTATTAGCAAGAAAAGTAAATGTTCATGACCTGGGGGGGAGGGGGAGGGGTGGAATTAACAGAAATAATATCACAACCAGAAAGCAGGGGAGGCATTAGAGAAAATCACAGTTGCCACAGCACAATGTATAATAATATAATTAATTCACTAAACGTGAAAATGAAATAAAGCAACCAATATTAAAATGTATTATCCTTCCTAATTGTGTGGTTCAGAACCTCCTCAATCACTTATATTAGATTAAGAAAGTTTATAAAAGATAAAATTTTCAAAATCCGATAGCCGTTGTATATCTACAAATGAATGCAATAAAATAGTAACTCAATAGTCTAATCTCACCCAATAGAATAAATTTACCTAGTAAATAAAAATGAACTCAACAATAACATGGTTTGATAAAACTTAATTACAGCAATTCAGAATTGAGTTGATTGGTGTTATGATTTTATTCAAGTTAATTTTAAAACAATTACTTGAGGATAGAAACAGATAATATAAAAATGTAAGAGTATACAATATATTATTAAAGATACCACTACCTCAGCTGCTGTGTACCACAGCATATTAATGACATTAAACTGTAACGACTTATACTAATGTGTGAATACTATCAGAATAAGTCATATTATTTTTAAAATGCTCTACTATATAACATGTTAGCTAAATC
>NW_006380302.1:0-1590 GCF_000327345.1 Myotis davidii
TGTGTGTAACCTCCCTCCGCTTCCAGTTTATAAGAACCTTTGTGATTGTGTTTAGAGCCCACTGGATAATCCAGAATAATCTCTCCATCTCACACCCTTAATTTAATCACATCTACAAACATGTTTTTTTCCTCATAAGGTAACATTTATAGGTTCCAGGGATTAGGACCTGATATTTTTGCAAGGTCCTTACTCTGCCTGATACCCCTGACTTCTATTAATGTAGCTATTTCATCTGTAAAATGGGAATAATTATACCTAACTCACAGGTTACTGAGAGGATTTATTCTGTAATGTGAAAATTCCTTGTTAAGGCTAATGTGCTATACAATAACTGTTGAGATTTTCAAAAACCCATTTAGACTATCGGAGCTGCACTATGCATCCCATGGTCCTGTGGCAAGGTATAGCACACAGTCTTATGCCTTCGAAATGGTGTCAGGATAAAGTTGATAATCGTAAGAAGCTGTCAGCTTTTGCTTATTTCAAATACCACAGGCCTACTCTTTACTGGATACTCTTCTGAGGACTGAAATGACAAAGATAAAAAAGCCATGACCCCGAGGAACTCGATTCCTGATCCATACCATTTGGTGTGCACAGACATAGAGTTTGGGTACATTGTGATAGGTGGGATGATAGGATGATGCTGTGGTACGGAGTGGGCATGGCAGAGGCCGGGCTTCTCATCTTTATGGGCGGGAGCACGGGGAACACTCATCTTGTCTATAGATCCGTTCCCCCTGGGTTGCTTCATAGTCACAAGTCAAACAGATCATTCCTATGCCCTTTGGCTCTTGGATTTTGGAAGGGAATGGACGGCAATGTTGTGGAATGGGGTAAAGGCATGGACTTTGCTGCTTGACTTTTCTCCAAAGCTTGGGGGTCGCAGAGAGTTGTATTAAGGAGAGCTTTCAATATAGAACAAAGAGCCCAGAAAGACTCTCTGTTCTTTTCTTCCACTTTCCAATTTAAACATGCCTGAATATTTAATCGTTAAACCAAATAAATTATGAAATACCCAGTGACAGCTGGTGGGTTTGATGGAGCTGGCCCTGGAAATAGATTTGTAATTCTGTTGTGTTGATGGGAAGGAAGATGTTGATCAGTATGTTCCTAATTCATTTTCTTGCTAGCAAAGGCTGCAGCCTCATGATTTCCTGTCAGATCCCTTGTTCAGCTTGCAATAGAGGTAGGCATGGAAATGTGTCATTCATACCTATTGGGAATAAATGTTGTTTTCTCTCCCAAATGTATTGTTTCAGCACTCTAATTATTACACGAGAGCTGACAATTAGAGTTCTGGTTCCAGAGAAGCTGATAAATTATGAGGATCCTATTGAACAGACAGGGCATATTTATCAAAAGATAGCAATTCCTGGCAGAATATTCAAAAATAGCAACTGATTGGCTCAGCCAAGGAGTTCTAAAGACACTTGAAAGAGGGTGGTGTTTGGGGGAAGCCTCCATTGAAGAGGTGCGCCCAGGGCTGAGAGTGTTGGCAGTCCCAGGAACATAGTAAGAGTGGTATGAATGTGCTGATGTGCTTAGGGCAGTGATTTTCAACTGGAGTGCCACAAGAATTTTTAA
>NW_006380303.1:0-1591 GCF_000327345.1 Myotis davidii
CAACCCAATTCATAAAGCCAAGTCACAGGGCACTGAATTAACTAGCCTTCCATTTGGAGTTTGCTGACCCCCATAATTTTTGCCTCTTTTAACTTTGCTGCTATATCTGGTCATGCCACAAGATGGTGCCCAAATAGCAGCGAATTTCTCTTTCTCACATGTACAAGTGCCAGTCAACTTCCTGACAAAATTCTTTGCCCTTAAAGTACAGTCAGATATGTTAGTACAGGAATTTTATAAGAGGTTTGGCTGATTTGGAAAAGATATGAATAGCAAATGTTAACTCTAAACTCACCTTGTTTTCCATAATCCCCCTGGTTTATGACTTGAGAAATCTTTACAGACATTATCTGAAATAATAGCCCTTGGGAAGAAGAATTTAGACTTGTCATCTACATTTTATGGTGTCAAGATAAATGGCAAGCAATGAAATTAGAACTGGTATTATGTCACCTAATGAAGTGCTTGGGCCACTTCATTCATGTGTGGTCTGTATTTTACCCATTTTGGTGAAATTGTTAAATAAAACTAGGGTTTTATGTTAAAAATTAAAGATGGATTGCCCAGATATGTGCATTTTTTGTTTTTAGAAATAGTCCTTAGTTTTCCTCCATGATGCGTTGGCCATTTTTCCATTTTGGAATTGTATATTCCAGAAGATTTCTGGTTCCTGAAAGTGCTCTGAAAATACTGAAATTCAGTTTGTCTCTGAAATATTTTTTCTGTAAGATTGTAATAAGATGTAACTAACGCCCAGGGCCTACCACCTCCATTTGAGCAAGAAGTTGGAAGAAGAATATTGAAATATATGGAAATCAGTTAACTGGGACTAATGGGCTTATATGGAAGCACTAACACAGTTGAGAAATAGAATTAAAATAAATATATTATCAGCAAGACTAGAATCTGGGTCCTACTAGATTTCTGACTTATTCCATGTACTTTTTATTTCTATTAGCTCCCGATCTTTCTCTCTCTATTAAATAGTAATAGTAACATTTCCATTTAACCAGGTACTTGGAAAGTTAAAGATATTAACTATCCAGTTAGAGAAGACCAGGAAATGCAGCTCTCTCTTGATTAGTTTGCTTTGTAATTGGGATTAAGGGAAAGTCACTGGTTATATGATGTGCACTGCCACTTTTAACACTGCCCTAATTTACAGAAAGAAAACGGTTGGAAGCCAAGCAACGAGAAGACATCTGGGAAGGCAGAGACCAATCTGCAGTTTGAACATCACTCAATGGAAAGGATAATTCCATGAATTCAGAAAATATTTCCATACTCTTCAGATAAGAAGATCCTTCCAGAGCTCTGTGTACATGCAAATGTGCATGTTAATGAAAGAAAGGGATAAAGTGATCAAGACAAGGACTGACTGGTGTAGAAAGAAGATAGACTCCTGTCTCTTTTCAGTTCTTTGGAATCACCTTACTGTGTTGGGCAAAGAAGGGAGCAATCAGCTAGTAAGAAACTTGGAAAATATGACTTCCCAGAGTCCTCTGGACAGGAAAAGTCATGTTAGCATGGGTCACACTTCCAGGATGTTTTAAGCAGATACGAAGCAGAGGATTTAAACCTGTGATGATGG
>NW_006380304.1:0-1591 GCF_000327345.1 Myotis davidii
GTTGTAGAGGAAATCTTTACCAAAAAACTAATCAATTCAACAAAATGCATGTATCCGAGCCATATGCCACAAACGTCCTTGAAGGAATTCGATAATATTCAAAGCCAATAGACTAAAATGTGTGTCCATGCCCCCACGCAAACATTCACTTTGCTACATCTTAATCTAGAGCTAGAAGATTTAAATGATTATGAGTGTGGCTTTTAACTCAAATTTAAGACTCAGGTGGCCAGAATCTCACATTACAGGATTATCTTGCCATTTTTGTACATTGGTGGCTTGTATTTTAAATTCAATAAAATGGACAATAAATATGAGCATAAACAGTTTTTAGGAAGCTACAAGATCAATCCCAAAAGGAATGATGGTGCAAAGTGGAGCCTGCATGCTCAGGACAGCCTGGAGCCAAAATCAATCAGCTTGACCCAAAACTAATGAAAGTGTCAAAATTAAAATAAATGGAATCTAACTTTCCAACCCTGGACATGACACAATATCTCTGTTAACCAAAACTTCAGTTACTCAGAGGGCAAGAAGCCTCTTTGTGGGAATAGGATGACTCTCTCAGCATATTCTCACAGTCATGTAAATAACAGCTCCATACACACAGACATGCTCTTAAACCCTGTGGCCTTGCTTTGATTTTGTCCAATTTAAAAATGTCTCTTTGTAGGCAGATTAATTGAACTTCCTGTTGCCTCTTTCTGTTCCCCTGCGTAAGTAGACAACCCTGAGCATAATCTCCATCCTACAACCAAAGACAGCTTCCTGAGGGTTACTGTTCAAATGTCCTCCAGCCTCACTGAGAAGGTTCCTACCAATATTTAAATATGCACTCCCAAAGAAGAGAAAAAGACAACTGTGTAAATATTGCCTATATACGTATACTAGTATATAGTCATTTAAAAAGATACGTAATTTGAGAAATGAGGAAGTAATGTCCACAGAAGGAGAGGAAGAAACTGCATTTGCAACAAGGAAATAAATAAAGCTTGGGGACCGATCAAATCCTACCAAATAAGTAGCTGATCCAACCGGAGAAAAATGTCCAGCAGAAACAGAAGCACTCAGTAAACTGCCTCTCAAACCAAATGATTCCCTCTTCAAACATTTAACAAAAGCTACAGTTACAGTTGCTGGTCACAGTTAACCACATACTTTCTTTCCCCCTTTCATTTATAAATCCAAAGGAATCTATTATTCATGGTTTTGGCTCATTTATATTCAACTCACCGAAATGTTATTTGTGAAGAGACATGTGAGCTCAGGAAGACTTGTGAGCCTTTTAAAGGCAGTTTATCGTTAGAACTCATGATGCAGTGTGATGCCGAGTCTGTAAACACCACAGCCCTATCGCCTCAACTTTGCATTAGGCCTCTTTCCATTCCAAAGTGGCCTTGAGGTTGGCAGGGGGTCTGTTTCTCCCTCGAGTCTTTTCAATGTCCAAAATGTCCGGAAGAGGATGATAAATATTAATATATGTTTGGCAAAAACATTACAGTAGATATTGAATTTGGTCTATCACTAACATAAAAAGAAGTTATTGGTTTTCTATTATCTTAAACCTCAAAAGAGCACCCAAAGTCTATTA
>NW_006380305.1:0-1591 GCF_000327345.1 Myotis davidii
ACTTTCAACAATAAAGATTTTAAGAATAAAACATTAATAAAGGAAAACATTTTTTAAGTAAAACATATGTTTGGGTGAGTGAATTCAACTCCCCAAAGATGCTCTTAATTACATTAAATTCCATCAAAGGATTGCGCAAATGATTTTCTCCCCAGAAGGGTCTCTAAGGATTGTCAAATATCTTTCCTCAAATATGAGGAATTTTTCTTCTTAGGATACTTCTTTGACTGATGAAATCCTTGAAGATGCTTCACTAAGAAAATTTTTTCTTATATTTCTTATTTTAATTTATATGATGAATGATTAATGTTCAAAAATGCTATTAACATGTTCATCATTTGCTGGATTATAAAGCAAGCCACAATGAATTTAAAAAGGCTCAAGTCATTCAGAATATTTTCTATGACAACAATGAAATTAATTTAGAAATTACTAACTTATTTTTTAATTTTAACTTTACTGCATCTTTTTGTTTCTGAGTTTCTCAAATATATAGGACAGTGTTGGATTTAACTTTGCCATTAAATCTATTAATGTAATTAAATGTTCTGTTTCAATTCTGTAATATTTAATGTCGTATATATGACACCTATCTATAAATGCATGCATATGTAAACGACACATGTGTGTGTCATATAAATAGGTAAATGAATTTTCAATTTTAGTTTGCTCGTTGCTTTTAGAAAGAATTGTATTTTTGAAGAGATTTTTATTTTTATACCAATATCTGTATATATTTTGAATCCACTTTTTATTTGTGCATTTATTTATTATAAGTGAATTGAAGTAAGCTGTTAATATGCTTTATTCCCCAAACTATGTGACTGTGTAAGTGACCAAGCTAACACTGCTACACAACAATATTTGTAGCTCAATATTAATAAATGGAAAAATAAAGTTAAACATTAAAGGTGTCTATGCTTGAATGTGGTCAAGTAATTCACCCTCTTTGGACATTTGTCCCCTTATCCTTGAAAGGAAGGGGTGTGGAATGAATATATTCAAACTATGAACATTTTGCTTTCCATTGGCTTCTCTGTTGCTCTCTTAAAGCAATCATTAGGATGAGATTTGAGTCTTGATTTAAATTATGGTGTCACCCTGCCATCTAGTGGATGTTGTATTTGTATCGGTTGCAAAAGAAAGACAAATTCAGACTTTCTGCTACGATTTTTGCAGAGGGATTTTGTAGTGGACTATTTGAAGAACAATCTAATTATTATGTAATTCTGTTGAGAATAAGACCACAAATATATGAGAGCCTAAACTGCAATACTGGGGGGAATTAACACCAACATTTTTTCTCATTATGTCAAACTAAAATGAATGAAAACAAGCAAAAAGTTGTCTCTTGCTTGAAATATTAGAATGGAAATTAAGAAATCCATACCACATTTTTCTTTACTCTTCAATCGTTTTTGAAATATGTGCCTTACAGGAGACCCAGCTTAGATCATGGAAAGATAGAGGAAAGTGTCTAATCTCATTATTTGAGAGTTATCCTAGATATACTAGGTAGAGCACTAGTCATGAGTACACACTCCATACTTTCAATTCTCAAAGGTATTGTTATCTCTATCTCTGTTTCTGG
>NW_006380306.1:0-1591 GCF_000327345.1 Myotis davidii
TGCAGGATAGGCTGAGGAACACTCCCCCCACTGTGCACAAATTTTGTGCATTGAGCCTCTAGTTATAAATATAACAGTGCATATATTTGAAACATATTTCTCTAAATAAAGTGATAAGTGAAATATACCATGGAAATCATATTAACAATTTCTAAAATTCAAACAAGTTTTTAAATCTATGAAAATAAAATAATAATAATCATGTGAAATGGCCCTATTGAATATTTTTTTTTCTTACTTAGAAGTATGAGCACTTTAGGGGAACTCTCTAATCATACCTTTATAAAATTGTTCTTGAATATGTTCTTAAAATTATCTCTTGAGATTTTTTTTCTATATCTATGTTTATTCCTCTATTCAGTGATGACAATCTCCAATTTATCTAAATTACTGCTCAGTAATAGTCAGTAGCTCAGGTTTAAAATTGTATCTCAATTATAGTTAAATCATTGCAAATGCAGTGTTTCTAAGGTTTTGTATGGGATAAAATACTACAATAGAGATTTTGAGGGATTCATATGAGCAGAAAATGAGGATGTTAGCTAGATTTTTTTAAATTTACGTGTTTAGGTGCTTTATGTTATTGTTCTTCATGCTCTGTAACTCCATACACATTGCATAAAGCTTTACTTGGATAAAATAATGAAGATGAGACCAACAGCCAGTATCTTGATGCAGAGCACAATAAGGCCAACTGTGACAGAGGAGCCTAAAAGCTTGTGATGCATTGTGGGAAAATGTTGCTTTCCTTGTCTGTTGCTTTTCAGTACACAAATCTCACTCTAGCATGATTTAAAGTGGTAAATAGACATAAAGAAATAGCCTTCTAAAAATGTTTTAATTTTAAATCTGAGATTATTCCTTTATTTATTCAATAAAACTATCTGAATGTCAATTATATGGCCAGTTCTGTTCAAATGCTCTTTCAAGGGAGTGACTCTCTTTCACTTTTACTTGGTAGGTGCAGGAAGGGGTAGACTGCAGTGTTTACCCTTTAATGCTTCAGGGATAAGAATAAATATTTTGCTCTGTAAACCATAGTGAAGCTAAGATGTTTTTTCAGTAAGTAGAATGTAGAAACCTGGTTTTGTGAAGAGATAAGGGGTTGGCTCCTGGGTCCTGGAAGTAAAAAGAGAGGGAGAAAACAATGGCAATATGCAGGATTAAGCTGTCTGCTACCCGTGCCAGAAGCTGACTTCCCAGTAATTGCAAGAACACAGCTGAGACTCAAGAGAATTTGAACCAAAATACTCATCTGAGCACCTGAAAAACCAGAGAGCCAACTGGGTTCATACCAAAACCTGGAAGCTATGAGTTCAAAGAGTCTTAGAGTTGGCATGTTCAGCAAGACAAGATTGTTCTTATTTTTTCACCCCTGGTACAACTCTGATACATGAAATTGGATGCTTAAAGATTATTGTTCTGCAGGGTTTGAAAGTTCCATATCTAATCTACAAATTAAAATCTCATCACTTTTCCCTTAAAACTTTAAGTTAAGAGCTTATATAAAAGTAAGGAGCATTGCCCTAGCCAGTTTGTTTCGGTGAATAGAGCGTCTGCCTACGGACTGAGGGGTCCCGGGTTCGATTCT